>NW_007378642.1:45661-94165 GCF_000475195.1 Diaphorina citri
ATCTCTCCTCCTCCTCCTCCTCCTCCTTCTTCTTCTTCTTCTTCTTCTTCTTCTTCTTGAAACTTTTTTTCTTTAATAAGCAAAATTTAAAATTGAAAATTAATGGGTATTTACACTTAGAAACTTTTTTTCTTTAATAAGCAAAATTTAAAATTGAAAATTAATGGGTATTTACACTTAGGTAGGTACTGGTAGGTATTTATGAAATTGTTTTTTTTTTTTTTTTAAATTTTAGAAAAAAAGAATTCTTCCGAAAGACATTTTTTTTATAGAACAAATTATCTATCTAATTAATTCTTCGTAAATTTCAGAAGATTAAAACATTTCAATGAACTAAAAAAGTCCCTCACATCACCTGAAATTAAAACACAAATGCTCGTGTTCGCAAGGTACCTATCCATGGATTATCATATCGAGTTCCGGAACCCAGTCACTCTGTTGGGTTTCCGGCACTCTATTTCTTTTCTTAGTGAGTAATGCAGACTTCTTTTTTATTGTACTAAAAAAAAAAAAAAAAAAAAAAAAAAAACCCCCGGGGAACGCGATTATGCTCGCGGATTTGGCGATTTTGTTCGCGGATTTGGCGATTTTGTTCGCGGATTTCGCGATTATGTCCGCGGATTTCGTGATTATGTTCGCGGATTTGGCAAAATTGTGTCTCAATCTAGGGTTCAATATCAGTGGTGTTTGGATCTAAGGGATGGCGTGCTGGAGAACTTATAGACCTACTCAATGCTGTCGAGTATCGGGGGTTTGGGAACTGGGAAGATATAGCCAAGGAAATCAAAACCCGCACAGCTGATGGTATGTCAAACAAACACTTGGTTAGGTTTTAGAGTAAAGTCAGGACAAAGTCATGAGACAAACACTAAAGTGAAGTCAGCAATCAGAAAATTAAATAAAATAATAAAAAAAGAGAAGTTCTTTTTGCGCTCTTTCTAATGATATAGTACCTTTACAATACCTACTCAAAAAGTTGATATTTGGACATGGTCTGCTCTGCCTTTTACCCATTCAAATCAGCCATTCTTAACCTATGGTCCGTGGACCACTAGTGGTCCGCGAGAAGGTTTCAGGTGGTCCGCGAGAGGTGAGTAAGGAAAAAGTCATCGTGTCTCTATTTTATATAACATACCCCTAAGAAAGAAAAAAAAAATCTTTCCTCTTTTCATACAACAGGTAGATATAGGTCCTCTAATACATACCCATTGTCACATAGCGTGTACAATGTACAATTGATTGCATATACATATACATAATCTCAAGTGGTCAATCAATTTGATTGCATAATTATACATACATAATCTCAAGTGGTCCGCGAGATTTTTGGTTTATCAATAGTGGTCCACCAATTCTAAAAGGTTAAGAACCCCTGCACTAAAGTGAAGTCAGCAATCAGAAAATTAAATAAAATAATAAAAAAAAGAGAAGTTCTTTTTGCACTCTTTCTAATGATATAGTACCTTTACAATACCTACTCAAAAAGTTGATATTTGGACATGGTCTGCTCTGCCTTTTACCTATTCAAATATGACCCTATGTTGAGTGTGATTATTTTCCATCTGACATTTGCAGAAGCACGTGAGGATGAAGTCAGCAATCAGAAAATTAAATAAAATTATAAAAAAAGAGAAGTTCTTTTTGTGCTCTTTCTAATGATATAGTACCTTTACAATACCTACTCAAAAAGTTGATATTTGGACTTGGTCTGCTCTGCCTTTTACCCATTCAAATATGACCCTAAGTTGAGTGTGATTATTTTCCATCTGACATTTGCAGAAGCACGTGAGGAGTATATTTCCCGGTTCCTGGAAGGCACCATCGGGAAGGTCACCTGGGAAGATGTCCTCAAGAACAACCAAGTCAAGATTATCGACATGACAGATCAGCTTAGTGAGGGCCCTCTAGCCACTTTACCCAAGGGAGGACCTCCAATACACATTGCCCAGGAGAAAGCAGATCAGATTGGATATATGCCACTACGAGATGACTTCGAGTGGCAGTACGACAACAATGCTGAGTCTGTGGTGTCTGGGCTGATTCATTTAGAAGATACAGATGTAGATACAAGTAAGTAGTTACTGGTACTCGATTTCTCAAACCCATGACTGGAGGTTTTTTTTCCAGTAGGTGTTTTAACACTTGCATGTTGTTTGCGCCGGACTGGAGGTTTGACAGAACAAACATGGCTATTTTGTTTGATTAAATAAATGGGAGGGTTGTTGGATACTTCTTGGTTTTGATTTCCGGTCAGTATATTATTTGTCATCAGAGTTTAGTATTTTGTTCTAATAAAATTTATCACTCTTTTCTCCTCTGAGCTCTGCCTATTTTCTAAAATGAAACAAGGGTGCTCTATAAGGTTACCAATATTCACTCATTCGGGTGAAAGAGCTGAAGAGTATTTCTGAATTCAAATGTGTTGGTTGATTTCTGCAGCTCTGAAGTTAGTTCACGTAGACATGTTTATTCTGAATTCAAATGTGTTGTGTTTGTTGATTCCCCAGCTCTGAAGTTAGTTCACGTAGACATGTACATTAACAAGCTGCGAGAGCGTGCTCGTAGGAAGAGGGTGGTCAAAGACTTTCAACTCATACCCAAATTTTTCAATGCTCAGCTCAATCCGGAAACCAAAACCGTCAAACGGAAATTCAACAAAGATGACAGCCCTGAGAAGTGAGTGTAGTTATTCTTGTTTTTGTAGACATGTAGATTCTAAATTCAAATGTTTGTGTTTGTTGATTTCCCCAGCTCTGAAGTTAATTCACGTAGACATGTAGGTACATTCTGAATTCAAATGTTTGTGTTTGTTGATTCCCCCAGCTCTGAAGTTAGTTCACGTAGACATGTAGATTCTAAATTCAAATGTTTGTGTTTGTTGATTTCCCCAGCTCTGAAGTTAATTCACGTAGACATGTAGGTACATTCTGAATTCAAATGTTTGTGTTTGTTGATTCCCCCAGCTCTGAAGTTAGTTCACGTAGACATGTAGATTCTAAATTCAAATGTTTGTGTTTGTTGATTTCCCCAGCTCTGAAGTTAATTCACGTAGACATGTAGGTACATTCTGAATTCAAATGTTTGTGTTTGTTGATTCCCTCAGCTCTGAAGTTAGTTCACGTAGACATGTAGATTCTAAATTCAAATGTTTGTGTTTGTTGATTTCCCCAGCTCTGAAGTTAATTCACGTAGACATGTAGGTACATTCTGAATTCAAATGTTTGTGTTTGTTGATTCCCTCAGCTCTGAAGTTAGTTCACGTAGACATGTAGATTCTAAATTCAAATGTTTGTGTTTGTTGATTTCCCCAGCTCTGAAGTTAATTCACGTAGACATGTAGGTACATTCTGAATTCAAATGTTTGTGTTTGTTGATTCCCTCAGCTCTGAAGTTAGTTCACGTAGACATGTAGATTCTAAATTCAAATGTTTGTGTTTGTTGATTTCCCCAGCTCTGAAGTTAATTCACGGTAGGTAGGTACATTACCTGATTATCTGAACTGGCCTGATCCTAATGCAGCAGAACAGACACATATTTAATTATTATTCTTACCTAAACCAACCTCAGTGGTGCTGTTGTTAATGTGTTGGACTTTGGATCTGGAGGCTGGTGGTTCAAGTTCAAGTCCAAGTCTAGTCATAAAATTTATCAAGGTGTAATAATTGGGGAACAATATTTGTGACAAGCATTTAAATATGCTAGACACAATTAAAAATTCTTTTTTTTTATTCACCTAAATATTAACTTTTTCCAAGTGCACTGCTACCTAATATGTATGCTATAGCAAAAGTTTGCATGCAAATGCAACTCTAATCGTTGAATAATACTTGAAAATATTGGAATATTTTACAAAGAGAGATTATTAGTTCTTTGTAGGTAGATAGGGATTTTTTTTATGCCTATAAAGTAGGATGGTGACTTTACAGATTCAGGGTGTTTGGTCCACCTACTTAATTGATTAAGTTCTTACCACAAATTTGTAGTCATGATCATTCTTGTGAGGTCCTATCTCAGCTCCAGCAGTGAAACACTAGAAACAGTAAATGACTAGTACTATAATAAATGCAATCTATTGCTACAATAAATACAATCTGAAAGTGACAAGTACTATAAAAAAAACGGGTGTTTCAGCGCCGCGCCGTTTTTATATCGTCTGTGCCATAGCACATTCCGTAGTATGTCCCTCATCAGATGGGCGAGACGAGACACAATACTTCCCGTTTAGGTGTTGGTTCAACACAAGACCACCAGAAAGAAACCTGTTGAAATATTTGCAATCAAAAAAGGGGGTATTTCATCGTATATTATTTCATCGTACCTACATATGTCATCGTAAGACTAGAAATAGAATTAAGTCGAATTACAATTAAATGGAAACGTTGTCCATTTGAACTGCGGCCCAAAGTGTTTCCTGGTGGAATAAATAGGGAGCACGGACATTGTATTGTGTAGATTGTATCAGCAAATATTTCATCGTACCTACATATGTCATTTTAAGACTAGAAATAGAATTAAGTCGAATTACAATTAAATGAAAACGTTGTCCATTTGAACTGCGGCCCAAAGTGTTTCCTGGTGGAATAAATAGGGAGCACGGACATTGTATTGTGTAGATTGTATCAGTTGTTTCCTCTGTCCTAGGGTAGCTATGCAGTGAGCGGCCACATCCAGATAAAAGAAAGGTGAGTTCAGAACATAAATATCATAGCCACAACAATGAAAAATTGCTACAAAAATAGCTGTCACAAGTGAACAGTGACCAGTGTTTCTATAGGGTTAGGTTAAACACAAAAAGGAGCTTTCTTTTCATTGTCATGGTTTCCGACAAATTACCCTTGGTATTTTCTTTTCCTTCCAAAAAAAAAAAAAAAAATCTGGTGTGAACATCTTGAAGAGAAGTTTTACATTAAATTAGATTCTGCCAGCGATGATAGCACGTTCAATGCAACCGTCCCCAATGGTTCACTGAGCACTGAGGTTAAGCAACGTTGAGTATTTGGATGGGTGAGGGGTGACTATCTGGGATTCTAGGCCATCGCGTGGCTTTTCCCTGCTTTATCAGGCTGGGTGAGGTAAATGTCAGTAGGCAGACAGCTTAAACGTATAATAAATAAAAATAAATAAACTCTTTACTTTCATATAGGTAGGTACCGACACTGACAAGGTTTTCGTTCTCAGAACGGCTGGTTAACATAAAAAAATATTTAGGTAAGTTAGATGAAAGGCATAATATAGGTATAATTATAATAGGTAATTAGGTAGAGGGTTTTATGCCAGCCTAGTTAGCTTAGTTCGTAGTGCGTCTGCCCGCTAGGCCGCGGGTTCGATTCCCGCCCGGGGCGCGGATTCTATCCTGATGGGATAATGTTCGTTCTCGGAATGGCTGGCTTTCTCCTATCCTGTCTTCCTTCTCTCTTCGATTTCGGGAGAAGACGAAGAAGAAAGAAGAAGACAAAGAAGAAGACGAAGAAGAAGACGAAGACGAAGAAGAAAGAAGAAGACGAAGAAGAAGAACCTGTGATAATTGATCGGTATACGAGTATTTCCTTTTTGAATATCTTGAAATGAAGACAAAATGAAGAAGAAAAGGAGAAGAAGAACAAGAAAGAAAGAAAGAAAGACAAAACAAAAGTAAAATACAAGGAGAATAATCTAAAAATCTGGTGTGAACATCACACGACTTTCCTTATCC
Organism: Diaphorina citri; assembly: GCF_000475195.1. NCBI lineage: Eukaryota > Metazoa > Arthropoda > Insecta > Hemiptera > Psyllidae > Diaphorina > Diaphorina citri. The sequence continues at coordinate 51,354 of NW_007378642.1, forward strand.
TATTGAATGATGCTTATTTGAGTGTTCTTTTACCCTAATTTTTACAAACCACTACGCCACCGAGGCAGGGTTAGGTAGGGAGGGTTGTTTTTATTGTCCCCATATCTGAGTGACCCATCAGACATCAGGTTGGGACGGAAATAATTGGAAAACGACCTTACCTTCTCCCTCCCCTCTCTTCCCCTCCAATCTCTCCTCTCTCTCCCCCTCAAATATCTCTTCTTCCCTCCCTCCCTCCTCCTTTCTCTCCGGACATTATCCCCAAGGAATAATGAAAAAGTTTCATTTTATGTTATGTTTTATACATCCCCAATTTCTCCCCCCCCTTTCTGTTTCGTCCATTTCCTCTCCCTCCCCAAATGTTCGGCCCCTCACCCGCCTGCCCCTTAGTTACAGAATATTTTCCCCTCAGTACTGTACCTAACCCCCACTACGCCACCCAGGCAGGATAGGATAAGCGTTTTTATTTCTTCAGCGAGTACTAGTCCTGTGCAGCTATAAGGTCCTCGAAACATGTCAATTACTGTAACATTGGACTCTGTACTACCCCCCTGAGAGATCATTAGATTCTGCCAGCGATGATAGCACGTTCAATGCATCCGTCCCTAATGGTTCACTGAGCACTGAGGTTAAGCAACGTTGAGCATTTGGATGGGTGAGGGGTGACTATCTGGGATTCTAGGCAATCGCGTGGCTTTTCCCTGCTTTATCAGGCTATTGAAGAAGAAGAAGAAGACGGAGAAGAAAGAAGAAGACGAAGAAGAAAGAAGAAGAAGTAGACGAAGAAGAAAGAAGAAGACGAAGAAGAACCTGTGATGGTTGGTCGGTATACGAGTATTTTTTCCTTTTTGAGAATCTTGAAATGAAGACAAAATGAAGAAGAAAAGGAGAAGAGGAACAAGAAAGAAAGTAAGAAAGACAAAACAAAAGTAAAATACAAGGAGAATAATCTAAAAATGTAAATGTAAGAACAACCCTTCCACCCACCTCTCTCTCTCTCTAACGCCTCTCTTTCTCAACTGACCCACATGGTAAAACAACTTTCTCCGTCTTTTTTCTTTCTCTCTCTCTCTCCCTCCCTTTCTCTATTTCTCTCTCTCTCCCTCCCTTTCTCTTTCTCTCTCTTTCTCTCCCTCAACTGACACAAAGAAGAAAAAAGAGATTCTCTCTCTCTCTTTTTCTTTCTTTCTCTCTCTCTCTCTTTCTCTCTACCTACCTACTTTTGTTTTGTGGGTTTTCCTTTGTGAGAAAAATAAGAGTAAAATCTAACTTCTTTTAGGTAGGTAGGTATGTAGGAAGGTAGAAAGGAAGGTACGTAGGTATTTGTTATCCTATTCCCCAGCACTTTTTTTAATGTTGTTACCTAACTCAAAAAATACACATAAAAATGGACACGAAAAAAGGAAAGAGAGAGAGAGAGAGAGAGAGAGAGAGAGAGAGAGAGAAATAAATTCACAAGAAAAGTAATTCCGTACTGAAATGTATATTTTCCTCTCTCTCTCCTCTCTCTTCCTCCCTCTCCCTCTCCCTCTCCCTCTCCCTCCCTCTCTCTCTCTCTCTCTCCTACACCGTCTTATTTGTTTGAGGTTGAAAAGGGAGGAGGATAAAAATGGGGGGAGAAGGAGAGAGAGAGAGAGGGAGGGAAAAAGTGAGAAAACAAAATAAATAGAAGAAAGAAAGGAAATAGAGGAAGCTTAAGGGCGAGAAAGAGGGAGGAAGAGGAAATAAGAGGAGGGATTTTTTTTTACTGTCTTAAATTTTAATCTTTCCCCAGAGTATTACCTACTTGGGGATGAAATTTAAAATTGTTGGAGGAAAAAAACCAAACAAGGGATAAAAAAAAAATCTTGTTATATTTTTCCCTCCCTAAAAAAGGGAAGAAGAAGAAGAGGAAGAAGAAGAAGAAGAGGAAGAAGAAGAAGAAGAAGAAGAAGAAGAAGAAGAAGAAGAACTGAACAAACTGAACTGAACTGAACAAATTTAATATATTTTTAACAATAGGAAAACATGTGAGATAATCCCTAAGCTAATACAAACTTCTTCGGGAAAACAAGGGATAAAAAAAAATCTTGTTATATTTTTCCCTCCCTAAAAAAGGGAAGAAGAAGAAGAGGAAGAAGAAGAAGAAGAAGAGGAAGAAGAAGAAGAAGAAGAAGAAGAAAATGCAAGTTCGAAAATTGTTGTTGGAGTTAATCTTTGATTTTTCTGTTAGCCAAATTTCATCAATATCATTGACAGCTACAGTCCTGCTACATAGCCTGGGCTCTATTTCCTGTGTGTTTTCTGAGTATATGGGATCACCAAAATACGACATTCAAATGGGAACGAAAATTAGATTTATTTAATTTATTTATTTATTTACGGGACTAGCCGTTCCTAGATTAGGAAAAATCTGGTGTGAACATCACACGACTTTCCTTATCCTATTGAATGATGCTTATTTGAGTGTTCTTTTACCCTAACTTTTACATATTCATACAATTCTACCCTATTCTAATATTCACTTCTATTCCATTCTATTCTATTCTAATGAAAATAAGAGACATAGCAACATTCATAATGATCACCCAGCACTTTAAAAACCCTAACTATAGAAAGAAAACAGAAACACAATGTCAAATAAGACAAGACTTTGAAAAACCAAGAGTATTCACTAAATATGGAGAAAGATGCCTGATGTCATATCATACCCCGAAATCATTACAGGAATACTGTGAAGATTTCTTAGATGAAGAAAATGTGAATAAAATCAAACAAAAAGTCAAAGAAAGGATACCTACTTGAAAAGAACAAAGAAGAATAACGGAAATACCATAGATATGTGAGAAAGAAAAGGAAAACAAAAAGAAGAGGAAAGAAAATCCATCTCCCTAGAAGTTTTTAAGCTTAGGAGATGTTACTTTGTGTTAAATTTAATTGTACAAATAAAAAGTTATCATTTTCAATATTCAATATTCTATTCTATTCTATCCACTTCTATTCTATTATCTTCTATTCAGTTCTATTCGATTCGTTGATTATTTATTTAGTTACTATACATAGGTAGGTATTAGGTATGTTGTGACTTTATAGGTAGGTCGAACTATTCCCCAAATTTTGATGAACTTTATAAAACATGTTTAACACCTAAAATAGCATTTAATTTGGAACTTCAGCAGGCTTTTGACATAAAACTTTCCTGACATTGACATCTCAAAGCAGGAATATTTGATGGAAATTTTTTAATAATAGAAATTTCAGTCGCGAGGAAACTGATATGCCCAGACTCCGGACACCATAACAGCTGTTATTATTTTTCGATCCCTGCTTTTGGGGCATGGTAGGGGCCTAGGGGCCCTCTTTCTGAGGGAATTCTAGAGTTTACCGTGTTCTCTCTAATTTCTTGTTTCTCTCTACCTAGTTACTAGTTTCTTGATTCACACTAGCACTAGACGTAAAATGCTCAATACATAATTTTATTGCAACTCCTAACAAGGACTATTTATTATCCGAAACGCATAAAAAGGTAAAATCAGTTTATGACATACTAACGTTTAACAAATAAAAGAGGGCAAAAAGAAAGGTATAAATAAATAAACCAATAAGAAGTATAAATAAATGAACAAATAAAAGGAAAAAAGTAAAGAGGGAACCGCTTTTCTCTCTTGAATGTGTTTGACGTTTTGTGTATAAGACAAGAAATAAAGACGAATGATGTGAAGGAGGAGAAGAAGAAAACGAAGAAGAGCCAAAAGAAAACGAAGAAGAAGCGAAGAAACAACAGAAAAAAAGACGAAGAACAAGAACAAGAAGAGGAAGAAGAAAGAGAAGAAGAAGAAGAAGAAGAAGAAGAAGAAGAAGAAGAAGAAGAAGAAGAGAACGAATTGGTATTAGTAGAAGAATTAGAAAAAGAAGAATTCATAGTAGTCAGTGGAGGAGGAGGAGGAGGAGGAGGAAAGAAAGAAGAAGACGAAGAAGGAGGAGGAGAAGAAAGAAAGAAAAGGCAACAACATGATTTAAATCTATTTATTTATTTCTTTTTCACAAGACAATATAATTTATTATAATAATTTATTGTTGTGCCCTACAGATTAAAAGAGCAACGTCTGTCTAATATAGGGGAAGAAGAAAGAGGAGGAGGAGGAGGAGGAAGAGGAGAATTAGAAGGTGGAGGAGGAGGAGGAGGAGGAGGAAGAGGAGAATTAGAAGGTGGAGGAGGAGGAGGAGGAGGAGGAAGAGGGACCAATTGAGATGGGGAGAGAGGAAAAGGCTGTTAATATAAGGGAGAAAGGGGGAAGGAGACGGAGAGGAAGAAGAATGGGAGGAGGAGAAGGAGGAGGAAGAGGAGGAGGAGTAACTTAGGATGGGAAAACGGAGAAAGAGGGGAGGAATAGGAGGAACTTGCAAGGAAGATCGGGGGAAGGAGTAAGGGCAAGAGAAGAAGAAGAAGAAGAAGAAGAAGAAGAAGAAGAAGAAGAAGAAGAAGAAGAAGAAGAGGAGGAGGAGGAGGAGGAGGAGAAGAAGAGGAGGAGGAGGAGGAGGAAGAGGAGAATTAGGAGGTGGAGGAGGAGGAAGAGGGACCAATTGAGATGGGGAGAGAGGAAAAGGCTGTTAACAAAAGGGAGAAGGGGGGAAGAAAAAAGCAGGGGAGGTGGAGACGGAGAGGAAGAAGAAGAGGAGGAGGAGGAGAAGGAGAAGGAGTAACTTAGGATGGGAAAACGGAGAAAGAGGGGAGGAATAGGAGGAACTTACAAGGAAGATCGGGGGAAGGAGTAAGGGTAAGAGAAGAAGAAGAGGAGGAGGAGGAGGAGGAGGAGGAGGAGGAGGAGAAGAAGAAGGCAGGGAGAGTTTTAACTTCTGTTTAACAACAAGCTTCTTAGCTTGTCAACTAATGTCACAAGGATAGAACGGAGCTGGGGAGGGGGATGTTTGTCATTTGGGTCCTCTTCACCCAGAACCCACCCACCCCAAGTTAAACCTCCCCCAGAGTCATTCTCTAACCCTTCCTCCCAAATTCTTCCCTCCTAAATCCCCCTCCCAAAACTTTCCTCCCCAGAGTCATTCTATGGCAGTTACAATCTATCATCCTAAGATTTTCTTATAACCCCCCCACCCCCACCGAAAGCTTTCCCTTCTAATATCTCCCCACCCAAAAGCCTCCGAAAGTTACCCATCTCCAGAGTCATCCTACCATCCTTCAACCCTCCCACCCAAAGATGTCCTCATAAAACCACCCTCATCGAAAGCTTTCTCTTCTAATATCTCCCCACCCAAAGTTACCCAACTCCAGAATCATTCTCCCACCCTTCAACCCTATCTTCCAAATCTCTATCCTAATATCTCCCCACCAATAGCTCTTCCGCAAAAAGTTCCCCACCCAAAGTCCCCCACCCAAATCTTCTCTAGTACCTAAACCCCCCTCCCAAAACTTACCCTTCTAATATCTCTCCACCCAAAGTTCTTCCTCCAAAAGTTACCCATCTCCAGAGTCATTCTTCCACACTCTTCAACAATTCCACCCTCCCACCCAAAAACCCCCACCGAAAGTTCTCCCTCTAATATGTCCCCACCCAAGATTCTTCCTCCAGAAGTTACCCATTCTCCTAACCTTCAACCCTATCTTACAAAGTTCTCCCTCTAATATGTCCCCACCCATAGCTCTTCCGCAAAAATTTCCCCTCCCAAAGCCCTCCCTCCCACCCATATCAGCGCCAGTTCGTTTATCTTAGTCACCCAACTCTGAACTAATCTCTCGTCTGTCAACGGAATTCAACAATGGAAAACCGTTTGGGAGAGGGAGGGGGGAGGACGACTTTTGTTGTAATTTGCGAACTTTGCCTCCCTCCTCTCCTCTGACTATTCTTCTCCCCCGAAATTTCCCCTCCCACCCTTTAAATCTACCTCCCCTCTATTCCTTTTCCCCTCTACCTCTCCCTTATCAGAAAGTGCGCCTAGAAATTCCTCCGCGCTCCGCGCCATCAGAAGAAAAGTTTTTAATTCCAAGTTATGATTGTGACATAAAATCTATGTCACATAAGAGGAAAGACAAGGAAAAAGAAGAAGAAGGAGGAGGAGAAAAAGGAGAAGGAGGAGGAGTAGGAGGAGAAGGAGAAGGAGGAGGAGGAGGAAAAGGAGGAGGAGGAGGAGAAGGAAGAGGAGGAGGAAGAGGAGGAGGAGGAGGAGGAAAAGGAGGAGGAGGAGAAGGAGGAGAAGGAAGAGGAGGAGGAAGAGGAGAAAAAACATAGGATATCGCAAGCAAATGGAAAAGGAGGCTTGGTACAATAGTACCTAATTGTCATATGGAAGGTCGCGGATTCGATTCGATCTCTGGTTCCGAAACCCAGTTTTGACGAAAAATTATTGCCTTATGGTTCCGGTGTTCTCGTGTTGACCCAGTATCTAAATTTAGATTCTAAATGGAAAGTATGGTGTCTCTTCTCGTTCTCCTTCATATTTCATATAGGATGAGGGACAGGTACGACACAGACCACACGTGTCTCATATAGGTAGCAGATGTTTCACCATTTAATTATTTTGTTGACGTGTACTTTTTTTGTTAGCGCCTGCTGTCGATAGATCAAATCAATTTCGCAGCATTCGCAGGACATTTCGAACAATGTCCACAAATAGAAGATTAATATATATAGGTTGATAGATATATTTGACAGTAATTTATCCATAGGATAAGGTTAGTCTGGGGAGGGACCTATGTGTTTTGTCATGAAGTTAGTCCAGGGGGCAAGCTTGCATTAATCAATTGAAATCATCATCTAATGGAAATTAATTATGAAAATTAATACATGCATATGTATTTGTATACATAGTTATACTTATGATACTGAATTACAAAACTATGATTATAATTATTATCTTTAACCAGCCGAAACCCTCGCTTTGCTCCAGATTTCTGCTAGTAAATCCTCAAGGCATGGACGTTCATGTCACTCATCCATTTAGTGGTCTTGCTCGGCGTAGCTTAACAAAAACGAACCGGAAAATATCCTATAACCTTCACCGGAGTGTAAGCACCAAGTTGACAAAGTTTCATAGCAATCGGATAAGCGGTTTGGCCAGGCATAAAGTTCAAACAAACAAACAAACAAACAAATATTCATTTTCATAGGTATATTAGATATTATTATTTCTCGAATTTTCCCGTGTTCAGACGGGGTCAGCGTTTTTCGTCAGCCTTTCAATCAACTCGACCTAAGGTGATTGCTTTGGGCTGACATTAGGTTTTGGCTATAAAATGGTTACGAGTGGATGCCCTTCGCACTCAACCTTTGCTATTTGTTTAGCAAGGGAAATTTCAGGCTGGTATACTCCCTGTTTTGTTTAAAGTCCCCCCCAGTCAGACTAGTACCATACTCTCTGTTTCAAGTCCCCCCCCCCAGCCAGACTAGTATCCCAGAGAGACTTACCTACTATTAAATAGCAAAGTATCAAAACATCATCATAAGCCAAAGTTTTACTTTAGCCATCAGCGGGGATAGCAGTGTTTACTTTAGCCACCAGCGGGGATAGCAGTGTTTACTTTAGCCACCAGCGGGGATAGCAGTGTTTACTTTAGCCAGCGGGGATAGCAGTGTTTACTTTAGCCACCAGCGGGGATAGCAGTGTTTACTTTAGCCATCAGCGGGGATAGCAGTGTTTACTTTAGCCACCAGCGGGGATAGCAGTGTTTACTTTAGCCACCAGCGGGGATAGGAAGAAGAAGAAGAGGAAGAAGAAGAAGAAAATGCAAGTTCGAAAATTGTTGTTGGAGTTAATCTTTGGTTTTCTGTTAGTTCAGGGGCCCCCCAAAGGCCATGATTTTGAGCATCCCGCCCCTCTCGTCTTTTGACCGAGAGGGGGCCCCCGTTGAAACTTTGCAACCCCCGAAAAAGTATACAACATACAACTTTCTGCCTCACTGAGAAAAAAAATAAATAAATAAATAAATAAATAAAAAAATAATAATAATAAAATAAAAAAATAGTAATAAGGTGCCAAAAGTTAGGTTGGAAGAACTCTATTATTGGGTTACTCCCTATTATGTAGTTGGGTTGTTGGAATTCTTTAGTAAAGTGTCGAGTCGGCACTCAGTCAGAGTGCCGGCTCCCAGTCCCTGGGTTAGACTCTAGGGCCTCTAGGCACCCTAGTTTTACTTTCCATGTAAGTAAGTACTCTATTGAACAACTTTCTGCCAAATTTCATCAATATCATTGACAGCTACAGTTCTGCTACATAGCCTGGGCTCTATTTCCCATGTGTTTTCTGAGGATATGGGACCACCAAAATACGACGTTCAAATGGGAACGAAAATTAGATTTACATAATTTATTTAATTTAGGTATTTATTTATTTACGGGACTAGCCGTTCCTAGATTAGGAAATAAACGAACAAATAAAAGAGGGCGAAGGGAAAGGTATAAATAAATAAACCAATAAGAAGTATAAATAAATGAACAAATAAGAAGTATAAATAAATGAACAAATAAAAGGAAAAAAGTAAAGAGGAAACCGCTTTTCTCTCTTGAATGTGTTTGACGTTTTGTGTATAAAACAAGAAATAAAGACGAATGATGTGAAGGAGGAGAAGAAGAAGGAGAAGAAAAAGAAAGAAAGAAAAGGCAACAATATGATTTAAATCTATTTATTTATTTCTTTTTCACAAGACAATATAATTTATTATAATAATTTATTGTTGTGCCCTACAGATTAAAAGAGCAACGTCTGTCTAATATAGGGGAAGAAGAAAGAGGAGGAGGAGGAGGAGGAAGAGGAGGAGGAGGAGGAGGAGGAGGAAGAGGAGGATTAGGGAAGAAGAAAGAGGAGGAGGAGGAGGAGGAAGAGGAGGAGGAGGAGGAGGAGGAGGAAGAGGAGAATTAGGAGGTGGAGGAGGAGGAAGAGGGACCAATTGAGATGGGGAGAGAGGAAAAGGCTGTTAACAAAAGGGAGAAGGGGGGAAGAAAAAAGCAGGGGAGGTGGAGACGGAGAGGAAGAAGAAGAGGAGGAGGAGGAGAAGGAGAAGGAGTAACTTAGGATGGGAAAACGGAGAAAGAGGGGAGGAATAGGAGGAACTTGCAAGGAAGATCGGGGGAAGGAGTAAGGGCAAGAGAAGAAGAAGAAGAAGAAGAAGAAGAAGAAGAAGAAGAAGAAGAAGAAGAAGAAGAAGAGGAGGAGGAGGAGGAGGAGGAGAAGAAGAAGGCAGGGAGAGTTTTAACTTCTGTTTAACAACAAGCTTCTTAGCTTGTCAACTAATGTCACAAGGATAGAACGGAGCTGGGGAGGGGGATGTTTGTCATTTGGGTCCTCTTCACCCAGAACCCACCCACCCCAAGTTAAACCTCCCCCAGAGTCATTCTCTAACCCTTCCTCCCAAATTCTTCCCTCCTAAATCCCCCTCCCAAAACTTTCCTCCCCAGAGTCATTCTATGGCAGTTACAATCTATCATCCTAAGATTTTCTTATAACCCCCCCACCCCCACCGAAAGCTTTCCCTTCTAATATCTCCCCACCCAAAAGCCTCCGAAAGTTACCCATCTCCAGAGTCATCCTACCATCCTTCAACCCTCCCACCCAAAGATGTCCTCATAAAACCACCCTCATCGAAAGCTTTCTCTTCTAATATCTCCCCACCCAAAGTTACCCAACTCCAGAATCATTCTCCCACCCTTCAACCCTATCTTCCAAATCTCTATCCTAATATCTCCCCACCAATAGCTCTTCCGCAAAAAGTTCCCCACCCAAAGTCCCCCACCCAAATCTTCTCTAGTACCTAAACCCCCCTCCCAAAACTTACCCTTCTAATATCTCTCCACCCAAAGTTCTTCCTCCAAAAGTTACCCATCTCCAGAGTCATTCTTCCACACTCTTCAACAATTCCACCCTCCCACCCAAAAACCCCCACCGAAAGTTCTCCCTCTAATATGTCCCCACCCAAGGTTCTTCCTCCAAAAGTTACCCATTCTCCCAACCTTCAACCCTATCTTACAAAGTTCTCCCTCTAATATGTCCCCACCCAAGATTCTTCCTCCAAAAGTTACCCATTCTCCCAACCTTCAACCCTATCTTACAAAGTTCTCCCTCTATAATATGTCCCCACCCATAGCTCTTCCGCAAAAATTTCCCCTCCCAAAGCCCTCCCTCCCACCCATATCAGCGCCAGTTCGTTTATCTTAGTCACCCATCTCTGAACTAACTTCTCGTCTGTCAACGGAATTCAACAATGGAAAACCGTTTGGGAGAGGGAGGGGGGAGGACGAGTTTTGTTGTAATTTGCGAACTTTGCCTCCCTCCCCTCCTCTGACTATTCTTCTCCCCCAAATTTCCCCTCCTCTCCCTTTCCTTTATCAGCAACTCCCCTCTCCCCTCCTCTTACTATTCTTCTCAAACTCTTTCCCCTCCCACCCTTTCAATCTACCTCCCCTCTATTCCTTTTCCCCTCTACCCCTCCCTTATCAGAAAGTGCGCCTAGAAATTCCTCCGCGCTCCGCGCCATCAGAAGAAAAGTTTTTAATTCCAAGTTATGATTGTGACATAAAATCTATGTCACATAAGAGGAAAGGCAAGGGAAAAGAAGAAGAAGAAGGAGGAAGAGAAAAAGGAGAAGGAGGAGGAGTAGGAGGAGAAGGAGAAGGAGGAGAAGGAGGAGGAGGAGGAGAAGGAAGAGAAGGAGGAGGAAGAGGAGAAAAAACATAGGATATGGCAAGCAAATGGAAAAGGAGGCTTGGTACAATATTACCTAATTGTCATATGGAAGGTCACGGATTCAATTCGATCTCTGGTTCCGAAACCCGGTTTTGACAAAAAATCCCAGAGTATCCCAGAGAGACTTACCATACTCTCTGTTTCAAGTCCCCCCCCCAGCCAGACTAGTATCCCAGAGAGACTTACCTATTAGTAAATAGCAAAGTATCAAAACATCATCATAAGCCAAAGTTTTACTTTAGCCACCAGTGGGGATAGCAGTGTTTACTTTAGCCAGCGGGGGTAGCAGTGTTTACTTTAGCCAGCGGGGATAGCACGTTGAATGTACTAGTTCCCAATGGATCACTGAAGTTAAGCAACGTTCAGTGAGGTATATGAAATATGAATAAGGGCAATCACGTGTTAGGGCCATCGGCCAGAGAGAGGGCAAACTGTTACCGCGTGCAGAATAGAAGGTAAAATCCGCGACACTGAACACCTCAGCAGTTATACATCAGTGACGTTAACTCATAAAATAAAATAAAATAAAAAAAAACTAGAAGGAGACGAAGACGAAAAAGAAGAAATAGGAGAAGAAAATGAAGGCGAAGTAATACCTAGAAGAAGAAGAAGAAGAAGAAGAAGAAGAAGAAGAAGAAGAAGAAGAAGGAGGAGGAGAAGAAACTGTGAACGAAAAAGAAGAAGGAGTAGGTAATACCTAACATTAAAGGAAAAAAACGAAGAAGAATAAAAAAGTATAGAAGAAGAAAAAGAGGACAAAATGCAGACAAAAAAGAAGAAGAGGAAGGAGACGAAGACAAAAAAGAAGAAGAAAAAGCAGAAGAAGAAATAAAAGAAACAACAAAGAGGAAGATGTCAAATTAAGTTGGTGGTTAACTAATGTGCAAAACCTCCAACTGTTGTGGAGGAGTTTTACTGTGGGAGAAGGAGAGGAACGAAGAGAGGAGAGGGAGAGCTGAAGGAAGAGGAGGAGGAGGAAGAGAAGAGTGGGAGAGCTGAAGGAAGGAAGAGGAGGGAAGAAGAAACTGGAAATGAAAGGGATAGTAGAGAAATATGTAATAGGTACTTTTATATAATTACATATGTAGGAAGAAAGAGGAAAGATACGTGGAAAGTCTCGAGATGTGGCTTTGGAGAAGAATGAAGAATGGAAAAGATCAAGTGGTCGGACAAAATACGTAATGAGGAAGTGCTGAGAAGAGTAGGAGAAGAAAGAAGCATATTGAAAACCATCAAGAAGATATCCTGAAGGGCAAATCATATGCAGAATTAAGAGAGGATGCACAAGATAGAGAAAAGTGGAGAAAGTTGTACTGATAGGTACCTGTCCTTGGACAGATTTACAAATATATATATGTAGGGTACAATAAGTATAGAAAAAAATCTGGTGTGAACATCACACGCCTTTGTGCTTGTAAATGATGGAACTTATGACAGGTCGAAAATCAAAGGAAGTGCAATTTTTCAATGTTATATTGGTAATGGGATTTCTTGCAGCAATGTCGACTAGTTCACTCACAATGTTTGTGCATGTCACAGCATTACTAATTCTCTCCACTTGAGAAAATAATTTACTAGGTACCTACATTTTATTATTCTTACCTACCTATTCTTAGTTGCAACTTTCTGCAATATTTTATCGGTGTACAAGGTACATATAAACCAGTGTTTCCCAACCTGGGCGATGTCGCCCCCTGGGGGGCGATGAAGCCTTAGGGGGCGATCAATAAAAGGAGCGATAAAGGGGGCGATGGCTATCTAGGGGCAAAAATGTAAGTAGGTTGTATACATCCTTCTCTCTCTCTCTCTCTTCCTTTCTCTCTCACTCTACCTTTTTGTGTGTGTCCACCTCTCTCTCTCTCTCTTTCTCTTTCTCTCTCTCTCTCTTTCTCTCTCTCTCTCTGCTTTTTCACTCTTTCTCTATTGCTCTCTCTCTCGCTCTTTCTGTCTTCTTTTTCTCTTCTTACTTTAACAGAATTTAGCTCCCTTTTTATCCCTCTCTCTCTCTCTCTCTTCTACTTTTGCTCTGTCGCCTCTGTCTCTCTCCCTCTCTTCTAATTTTGCTCTGTCTCTCTCTCTCTCCCTCTCTTCTAATTTTGCTCTGTCTCTCTCTCTCCCTCTCTTCTAATTTTGCTCTGTCTCTCTCTCCCTCTCTACTAATTTTGCACTGTCTCTCCCTCTCTCTCTCTCTCTTCTAATTTTGCTCTGTCTCTCTCTATCTTATCCTCTCTCTCTCTCTCTCTCTGTTTACCAAACTCATAAATTATATTCTATTTCAAGTATAGGATTTAGGAATACATCCTTCTCTCTCTCTAATTTTGCTCTGTCTCTCTCTATCTTATCCTCTCTCTCTCTCTGTTTACCAAACTCATAAATTATATTCTATTTCAAGTATAGGATTTAGGAATACATCCTTCTCTCTCTCTCTCTTCTAATTTTGCTCTGTCTCTCTCTATCTTATCCTCTCTCTCTCTCTGTTTACATGAAGACCGCAGGTACATATATCCAGAGTTAGATTAGATTAGATTAGATTTTTAAATTGTTGTATTTAAATAAATTTTGTTACAATGGTTGGTGTATACAATGCCTAACTGTTACCTACATTAGAGATTCACATTTTTGGTAAACCTACTTGTAGGTACATATTCCTTGGAACATATAAAATTGAAATTTACCAAAGTACCTACTTGAAACAATTAGAGAGAAAAAAATAGAAAGTAACAACCAGCTTGTTTTATTTTTCACACCTTTTTCTAGAGATTCGCCTTTGAATGGCATTGTTCTAGACTTTTATTCCAGAGTTTGTAATAGGTTAGGTATTTACATTCTGTATCGTATGTTTTGTAAGGTACCTATACCTCATTTTTCCTCACGCCATATCAATAGCGAAGGTTGAGTGCGAAGGGCATCCCGCGCGGAAAATTTTGTTTAGCCAAAACCAGTTGGCCTCAAAGCGATCACTCTAAAGCTGATTGAGAGGCCGACGACAAACGGCCCGACCCCATCTGAACATGGGAAAAGGCGAAGGAGAAGAAGAAGAAGAAGAAGAAGAAGAAGAGGAAGAAGACCTCTATATGGGATATTACGAGAGAGAGAGGGAGAAGAACGGAAGTAGAGAGAGAGAGTTAAAGAAAGATAGAAGAAAAGAAATGTAGAGTAAAAAAAAATCCCCCAAAAACCAGTTTTTTTTTTTGTTTTTTTGGCTTTATGGTTCTCTGGACAAAATTTGCACCACCATTTTCGTGTTCCTGCTGGTAAAAAGACCTTTGAATTGATATATAGGTCGACCAGGTTTGAATAAGTCCTTCTATGGGGACAGACAGAGTGACAGACAGACAGACGACACCGAAGCGAATACAATGGTCCGTCTACTATACCTTTTATTATTATACTATTGTAATTTAATAAAGGAAGGACGGATAGATTGAAGAGCAAAGAGAAGGAAAGAAAGGAGAGAGAGAGAGAGAGAGAGAGAGAGAGAGAGAGAGAGAGAAATAGATATTATGGAATGAAAGATAAGAAAAAAGAGGGATAAACAATAAAAAAGGAGAGAGAGAGAGAGAGAGAGAGAGTGTTCAAGCACAATCTGAACATTCCTTAAGGCAGTTCATGTGTTAAACGAAATGAGGAAGAAGTAGGAGAAGAAGAAGAAGAAGAAGAAGAAGAAGAAGAAGAAGAAGAAGAAGAAGAAGAAGAAGAAGAAGAAGAAGAAGAAGCAAGAAGAAGAAGAAGAAGAAGAAGAAGAAGAAGAAGAAGAAGAAGAAGAAGAAGAAGAAGAAGAAGAAGAAGAAGAAGTACTCAAAAGAAGAATGAGGAGATGAGCAAAAGAGAAACAAAAAGAGAGAGGGAGACGAAATCTTCCCTCAGATTAAAGAAAGAAGAATGAAAAGGGAGGAGGGAGAAGGAAGAGAAAAGATATAACAAGGAGGGAGAGAGAGGATTGGAAAATTCGAAAGAAGAATGAAAGGGAGGGAGAAAAAGAGGAAGTAGAGAAAAAAAAGAACACGAAATTTTGAAGATTTTGAAAAAATCTTGGGTTGCCTTAAGGCAAAATAGGTTGTATGGGTGCTTGTAAAGAGCTTTTTTATATTTTTTAATGGGTACTTTTCTTTATAGGTATAGTTTATTTTTTTTTTTTTTACAATTTACTTGGAATTTATAGCTTCCTTCTTTTTACTTTTTTTTCTGTAAAGGTAGAAACACTACCATCACGTTACGTCACGTGAAGTCATGGGGAGTCAGAAAGATGTACCTAGTTTGAGGTAATGTCGTTCAGGACAGCTACACTACCATCACGTCACGTGCAATGACATTTGGTTTTGGCTACAGAAATTCTTAACCTTTGCTATTTGTTTAGCAAAGGAAATTTCAGGCTGGTATCCTGGGGGATTGAGGCGAAAGCGGGCAGGTGCCCCCTTTCAATCGACCACCAGGGGTGGATGGAGCCTGGTATACTCCTTGTTTAAAGTCCCCCAGCCAGACATGAAGCAGTACACATTTACGCCACTGAAATAAGGGTGTCCATCTTAGTTTTATAGGTTAGGTATACATGACCATACTTTGCTAATAAATTGATACGAGGAACAAAGTTTCCAAGCAGAATAGATGCTAGTTTGAAGAAGAAGAAGAAGAAGAAGAAGAAGAAGAAGAAGAAGAAGAAGAAGAAGAAGAAAAAAAAAAGAAACTTCAACAAATAATATTGATTTAAAATAACAAAGAATGAAAATAAGGAGGGGAGGAGGAGGAGTAAGAAAAAAAAATCGAAGAAGAAGAAAAAGAAGAAGGAAGGAGGAGGAGGAGGAGAAGCAGAAGAAGCAGAAGAGGAAGAAGAAGAAAGAAGCAGAGAAGAAGAAGGAGAAGGAGAAGAAGAAGAAGAAGAAGAAGAAGAAGAAGAAGAAGAGGAGGAGGTGATAAGGGAATTAAAATAAGGAAAGTTTTCTAATAGGGATAGGTATGTGACAATGTGACCAGTGCCTATGAAACAAAATGGCGTCATGGGGCCCCAGGCCTCCATTGTTTTGAAAAGGCAAGCGACAATCTAAAAATGAAAATCATTCCCAGGACCACTATTTGAGTTTCAACTCGGTTTAAGGTATACTTCTCCGATTAATAAACAAAGCTTATGTGTCAGCCAGCCTAGTTAGCTTAGTTGGTAGTGCGTCTGCCTCGTAAGCGCTAGGCCGCGGGTTCGATTCCCGCCCGGGGCGGATTTTAAGAAAGATAGGAAAAAGGAGAAGGAGAAAGAGAGTGGGAAAAAAAGGAAAGACCGGAAGAGAGAGAGAGAGAGAGAGCGAGAGAGAGGGAGAGGAAAAGAGAGGGAGAAACCATAATTTTATGCTAACACCAGCTGTTTCCTTTCTGTAATATTATTAGGAAATGCAACAGACGTGTTGCAACACCGCCAAGAAGTGGAAACTTTTTACCTATTTGGGGAAAAAAAGTTATAGATAGGTACCTACATGTGTTACTTCGATAAAAAATAATAATAGTGCTTGTTTAAACTGCTCGCATAGGACTGAAAAGTCCCTTTACTCCAGCAGTAGGCTACTACTATTATTTATTGTGGTCAAATTCTCAAATTATATTGAGGATGAAATTCCATACCTCGGCTGGGATTGAACCCACGCCCTCCTGTTTACCAGGCGAGCGCCTTGACCACTAAACCACCGAGGCTTAGTCTGGCTGGGGGAATTTGAACAGAGAGTGTAGACCTGTTTAATCTGGCTAAGGGACTAACAGACACTACACCACCGAGGCAGGTAAATACCTACAAGTACCTAGAGGTATCGCATTGAGAGGTCCGGAGATGGAAGAGCCGCTGCATTTCTCACGCAGAGAATATCTCTTGCGATTCAGCGTGGGCAGCGGCTATAGGAACACTGCCAATGGGCTTGTCGTTAGATGAGATGTTTTATATATTGAGTTGATTGTTTTAAATACATATTTTACACTATATATCATAGATACAGAAGTAGCCTAGGTCCTCCGTGGCCGAGTGGGTATCACACTAGGTTTGCACTCCGGAGGTCCGGGTTCGATTCCCGGCGGAGCCCAAGTTATTCCGGCTCTGTGCTCAGAGTTCGGAGTGCCCTTGGCTTCGAGAGGACAATAGATCAGTTGCGCTTACTTGGGCGATGTTTCAAAGTCATAGAGCAGGAAAAATGAGGACCAAGGGAATTTTTCTTTTTCCTCTACGACTTCTAGGTACCGAGATAAATCGATTTAAAAAATACCGGTAAATCGTGAACTTTGACGTCACGGCATACGCTCCCGTAGGCGATGAACGTCTCATCAAATATCCCGAGCAAAGCTCCCTCGCAGGCAACGCATTAATGCTGTGATATACACTAAAGTAGTGGAAAGGTTCTACTTTACCACAAAGAATCTGAGATTATAATGTGTCTAAGTAAATTTCCTCTTGGCGTGGTAAAATTATTACACATCTCATGTTTTTTTTTGCAGTCGTTCTCCAAACTCCAAAGCTAGTTATAGCTTCTTCTTTAAAATTTCCTTCTAAAAGGTTTTACTTTACCACAAAGAATCTGAGATTATAATGCGTCTGAGTAAATTTCCTCTTGGCGTAATAAAATCATTACACATCTCATGTTTTTTTTTGCAGTCGTTCTCCAAACTCCAAAGCTAGTTATAGCTTCTTCTTTAAAATTTCCTTCTCTTCTTCTCTTTCTCTCTTCCTGTTTCTTCTTCTTCGCGTCCTCTTCCTTTCTACTTTCTTTAAATTTCCCTTCTCTCCCTAATTCCTTCTCCTCTTTCTCTCTTCCTGTTTCTTACTTTCCTATACTTCTTTTTCCTTTCCTCTATTTCCTCCTTCTCTTTCTCTCCCCTTTTCCTCTACCTGTTTCTTTCCTCCTCCTTCTCCTCGTCTTCATAATACTTTTCCTTCTTCTTATTCTCCTCTTTATCTTCCTTACATTCCTACCCCTCCTTCTTTTCCGGCCCCTCTGCCTTTTCTTCCTTCCCTCTTTCTCTCCCTTCTCATTTATTATTTCCCTTATCCTCACTCTTTCTTTCCTCCTACTCCTCCTCTTTCCTCCTTCTTTCTTTCCTTCTTCTACTCTTCCTACTCCTCCTCCTTCTTTCCTTTACTCTTTTTCTGGATATGAACTTCCTTCTCTCTCTCTCTCTCTCTATCTCCATCCTTCCTAACATTTCTCGGTCTCCCTTCTCTCTCTTCCCTTTTTTTTTACTCTTTCTTTTCTTCTCCGTCTCTCTCTCTCTCTCTCTCCTTTACTCTTTTTCTGGATATGAACTTCCTTCTCTCTCTCTCTCTCTATCTCCATCCTTCCTAACATTTCTCGGTCTCCCTTCTCTCTCTTCCCTTTTTTTTTACTCTTTCTTTTCTTCTCCGTCTCTCTCTCTCTCTCTCTCCTTTACTCTTTTTCTGGATATGAACTTCCTTCTCTCTCTCTCTCTCTCTATCTCCATCCTTCCTAACATTTCTCGGTCTCCCTTCTCTCTCTTCCCTTTTTTTTTTACTCTTTCTTTTCTTCTCCGTCTCTCTCTCTCTCTCCTTTACTCTTTTTCTGGATATGAAATTCATTCTTTATTCCTTTCTCTCTCTTGTTCTTCATCTCTCTCTTTTTCCTTCTCTCTCTGTCTCTCTCTTTTTCCTTCTCTCTCTGTTTCTCTCTTTTTCCTTCTCTCTCTCTCTTTTTCCTTCTCTCTCTCTCTCTTTTTCCTTCTCTCTCTCTCTCGTTCTCTCTCTCTCTCAACACTTAAGGTATTTTTAGCATAGATGCTTGCTTCCATTTTACCTATTTTCCGAACAAAAAAATTCTCTCTATGCAATATGCATGCATTCTTTCTTCAGTTTTTTTTTACGATAAAAAAAAACCTTTTGTTTTGTTTTTTGATAGCAGTTACAGTTCCCTCTGTCAAACGTCTTTAAAAAAAGATCTATTTCTTTGGAAACTGGATTTTCAAACTGAAGGTATCCTCCCGGCTTAGTATCCCATCCAGATTGAGCTGGTCTACTCCTTGTTGAAGGCGCCCCAGTCAGAGAAATTACTACCTATTATAATTATTATGGAAATTAATTTTCAATTTTCGAAAAGTGGGTTGTCACAAAATTAGAAAAATATTGGAAATTAATTCACCGGTGGAAATTTTAAAATTTAGGGTATGGTCACCCTCTGTCCAAAACC
This sequence comes from Diaphorina citri, assembly GCF_000475195.1. Classification (NCBI taxonomy): domain Eukaryota; kingdom Metazoa; phylum Arthropoda; class Insecta; order Hemiptera; family Psyllidae; genus Diaphorina; species Diaphorina citri. The sequence continues at coordinate 70,187 of NW_007378642.1, forward strand.
ACACGCATGTTCAAAGTCACCCCATTTTACCGGTATTATTTCTACAATATTATTTATATTTTATTGTAATTATTTCTCCATTTTGCCTCTTCCATGTTTATTATTACTAGGTACATATTCTACCATTACCATTTTTACTATTCTTTCTCTCTTTTTTTTACTCTCTCTCTCTCTCTCTAAAAAAAGTTCTTCCCCCTTTCCCATCTCTTTCTCTCTCTTTACATTTTCTCGCTCTATTTTTCTTCTCATTCATCATTTCGTTATCTCTCCCCCCCTCTCTCTCTGTTTCTCTCTCTCTCTCTCTCTCTCTCTCTCTCTCTCTCTCTCTCTCTGTTTCTCTCTCCCTCTTCTCTCTCTTTCTCGCTCTTCGTCTTTCTTTTATTTTCTCATTAATTTGTCTCTGTCTGGCTCCTCTCTCTCTCTCTCTTTTTTATTTTTTTTCTTCTCCTCCTTCGTCTTCTTTTTTTCTTCTCCTCCTTCGTCTTCTTTTTTTTTTTCTTTCCTTCGTCTTCTTCTCTATCAATTTCTTTGTCTGTTTCCTCTACTTTTCATCATCTTCTTTTTTACCCTATCTATCCGGTTAATTTTTTTTTCTTTGTCCTCTCTCCCATCATCTTCGTTATCTTCTTCTTCTTCTTGATCAATTTCTTCTTATACTTATTTGTCTGTCTCCTCTTCTTTTTCTCCTTCTTCCTCAATTTCTTCTTCTTTTTTCCTCTATCCAATTATTTTTCCCTTGTCCTCCCTTCAACTTCTTCTTTCTCCTCCTTCGTTTTCTTCTTATCCTCCTTCTTCTTCATTTTCTTCTTCTTCAATCCATTTTCTCTTTTCCTATCCAATTATATTTTATTAACAACGTTCTTAATAGTTCCAGGTCCTTCTAGTTTACTTTCATCACTACTTTCTTGTTCGCAAAAGTGATCTGTGATGTTATATGTATTGGGTGTTTTTTTAGAGGTTTGTTTTTCAAATTGCTACAAAGGTACATACTATTTCAGGTATGGTGATGATTTTTTCTTTATTTGAATGGTAAAAGTTTGCCATTTAGTGTTTGAAAAATTTCGGGTAAATGGGCGCCGTGGCTAGATCGAATGAAACTCAGTCTAGAAAATCCAATTTTCGACCACTTTTTCCATAATCTGACCTACCACTAAAGGGAAAACTCGTATCGTTTGCGGATGATACCGCTTTGTTTGCATCAGGAAGCACATGGAGCGAGGTTATCACAAATAGCGCTCAAAGTCTTGCTTCACCTCTTTGTAATTCTGCATGCACTTGCAGAGCTCTTCCTTTAGCGCATCGCGCTTGTCGGTGAGACGCTTGTTAGCGTCTCGTAGCGCGTTAAGTTCCGTCATATGTTAGGTCGAAAATTGATTTTTCATTTGCCGTTCTAATGGAAAAGTTCAAAGAATTGTGACGTCAGTAAATAGGAAATGCGCAGAAAATTAATTTTTCATTTGCCGTTCGAATGGAAAAGTTCAAAGAATTGTGACGTCAGTAAATAGGAAATGCGCAGAAAAGCATGCGTATATAGTATATACGCATTACACTAGTGTTGCCTGCAAGGGAGCTTTGTTTGGGACAGTTGATGTGACGTCATCGCGTACGGAAGCGTATGTCGTAACGTCAAGATATTAAGGAGTGTGGTAGCGCTCAGACCCGCCAAGTCAAAACAGTTTTACAGCTAAGATTCACCGGTATTTTTTCAAATCGCCTTTTCTCGGGATCTAGAAGTCGTAGAAGGAAAAGAAAAATTCCGTTGGTCCTCATTTTTCCTGCTCTTTGACTTTGAAACCTCACCCAAGTAAGCGCAACCGGTCTATTGTTTTTCCTTGGTTCTATATAGATTTTATGTTTCAATTGACCCAGGTTTCGTTCTTTCCCTTTTTTCTTCGTCTTTTCCTCTATTTAGATGTCGTCAGCGCGGCGTTTATCGTCAGCATTCAATCAGCCCTAGGGTGATCACTTTTGGGCTGACATTTGGTATTGGCTACAAAATTTTACGAGTGGGTGCCCTTTCATCATCATCATCATCATCATCATTGGTTAACAGCCGAGGGGCTGGTTTGCAGCAGTACGCCATGATTCTCGATCTTCTGCTTTCCGTTGACCCAGGTTTCGTTCTTTCCCTTTTTTCTTCGTCTTTTCCTCTATTTAGATGGCGTCAGCGCGGCGTTTATCGTCAGCAGTCAGTCAATCAGCCCTAGGGTGTTCACTTTTGGGCTGACATTTGGTATTGGCTACAAAATTTTACGAGTGGGTGCCCTTTCATCATCATCATCATCATCATCATCATCATTGCATCATTGGTTAACAGCCGAGGGGCTGGTTTGCAGCAGTACGCCATGATTCTCGATCTTCTGCTTTCCTCTAGTATGTCGGCACGTTCATGTCTCTCATGATCTGCTTTATGTAGTCGAGGGGTGGCCTTCCAACTGTATTAGTGCCTTCTATCATCCCCTCTATTACTATTGACCCAGGTTTCGTTCTTTCCCTTTTTTCTTCGTCTTTTCCTCTATTTAGATGGGGTCAGCGCGGCGTTTATCGTCAGCAGTCAGTCAATCAGCCCTAGGGTGTTCACTTTTCGGCTGACATTTGGTATTGGCTACAAAATTTTACGAGTGGGTGTCCTTCGCACTCAACCTTGGCTAATTCTTTAGCTTCCCTATCAGTCATGTTCATGTCTCTCATGATCTGCTTTATGTAGTCAAGGGGTGGCCTTCCAACTGTATTAGTGCCTTCTATCATCTCCTCTATTACTCTCGCAGTTAGAGTTCCGTGTCTTAGTAAGTGTCCTTCGCACTCAACCTTGGCTAATTCTTTAGCTTCCCTATCAGGGCGAAATCCGGAACTCACTCCTTATTCCCCAAAGTGGCTCCCCCTATACTTAGCTATTTGCTTTTCAATTTTACTTTTCAACTAGCTATATCTATCTACTTTTCAACAAGGTACCTATATTTACTTTTCAATTTTACTTTTCCAACAACTTTCTTCCTACTGGCTTGTCCATGGGGACTTCTAACTCTTGAAGAATCTATCTCTCTTTCCCTCTTTATTCTTCCTCCCTCTCTTTTCCTCTTTCGCTCTCTCTCCCCCTTTTTCCATTTATCTCTCTTTCTCTCGTTTGCTCTCTTTTCCCGTGCATATTTATCTCTTTTCCTCTCTCTTTCCCACTCATTCCCTCTCCTTCTCTGTTTCTTTCCTCTCTTTTTCCTCTTTCTCTCTCCCTCCCTCTATCTCACGCTCCTTGTCACATTTGTGAACTAAATACCAAATTTCAAGTCTCAAGCTCATACTGTTCTCGAGATATTATTGAATTACACCGAAAACCGCCAAAAAGCGGCCGAAATGCCACCAAGCGTTGCATCGATCTTAACCAAAAGTTTTGTGTCGCATCCTTGTTACACTCGACAGCTTCATACCAAATTTCAAGTCTCTAGCTCTTACCGTTCTCGAGATATCTTGATTACAGACAGACACACACATGAATCAATGGCTGAAACTTTGAATTTAGGCTTTAGGGACCTCAAAACGTGTTTTGGCACTAAAAAACTGACCATCGAAAATTTGACCCGATTACATTACTTTCCTTCCTATAGGATAAGGAAAGTAAAAAATTAATGGACTCAGGAGAAGAGAGTTAATTCCAAAATGTCAACTTTAATGAAATCGCGAGAGTTACAAAACACCTCTTTCGCCTTGAAACACACAAAGCTTTCCTGTGTCCAACCACCAGAGGGGGAGCACCTCTAATTTTCACTGTACAATACAAAATGTCAACTTTAATGAAATCGCGAGAGTTATAAAACACCTCTTTCGCCTTGAAACACACAAAGCTTTCCTGTGTCCAACCACCAGAGGGGGAGCACCTCTAATTTTCACTGTACAATACAATCTCTCGACTCCTTCTTCCCTCGCAACTTCTTGGCAGAGTTGTCAGGCCACCGGGACTCTAGCTGCAAGCTCCCAACGGTAACATTACTTCCGCTTGACGCACTCGGGTGTTGTGGTCCAACGGTCCGTCCGCAAGCGGAACTTGCCGAGGAAGAAACGCGACAACCACTCCCGGGCTGGTCACATCCGCCGGTCACATGCTTGGAAACACTCCCGGAATCTCGCCGCTGAACGCTACTCCTCGGGTCCGGCGCTAGCGTCAGCTCTGAGCCTGGGAAATTCACCGTCTTGGCGCGTCCTGGCCGGTGATCGCTCTGGCTACGGTGCTGGTCGCTCCCGTGGTGAGGGGAGGCACGGGTGTCCGGGCGGGATTGGGGCGGGGCACTGCGGTGTCGCGAAGACGGGAAGCTGGCACTGCTAGATTGCCGGGTCTCACGGCGCCACGCCGGGCGATCGTCACCATGGTCCCACACCTTGTTCTGGAGCGGGGAATCCCGTCTCTGGGCGTGCTGCTTCATCTGAAAGGCACGGGTGCCCGGGCAGGATTGGGGCGGGGCACTGCGGTGTCGCGAAGACGGGAAGCTGGCACTGCTAGATTGCTGGGTCTCATGGCGCCACGCCGGGCGATCGTCACCATGGTCCCACACCTTGTTCTGGAGCGGGGAATCCCGTCTCTGGGCGTGCTGCTTCATCTGAAAGGGCGATCGTCACCATGGTCCCACACCTTGTTCTGGAGCGGGGAATCCCGTCTCTGGGCGTGCTGCTTCATCTGAAAGACGCTTCTGCACAGCTTGGCCTTCAGCCCGGCGATGTTCGCTTTGTACCCTTCAATCGCCCTCTCCTGCTCGGTCAACTTATCGCAGGCGCGCTCAAAGTTTCTTTGGAAACTGGATTTTCAAACTGAAGGTATCCTCCCGGCTTAGTATCCCATCCAGACTGAGCTGGTCTACTCCTTGTTGAAGGCGCCCCAGTCAGAGAAATTACTACCTTTTATAATTATTATGGAAATTAATTTTCAATTTTCGAAAAGTGGGTTGTCTACAAAATTAGAAAAAACGCTCAAAGTCTTGCTTCACCTCTTTGTAATTCTGCATACACTTGCAGAGCTCTTCCTTTAGCGCATCGCGCTTGTCGGTGAGACGCTTGTTAGCGTCTCGTAGCGCGTTAAGTTCCGTCATATGTTCATTGAGTTTGGCGGACACTTGTTGTTGGATTTTGGCTTTCTGGCACTCGCTGCCTTCCAGTCTGGCTTCTAGCTTGCAGTGTTCTTGGCGTAACTTGTCCAGTGTCTTCTGGACACATTCGTTGGTCTCTTTCAGCGCCTCGTATTCCGCCTCACAGCGTTCACGCCTGCGGATTGGTGGAATTCGATTGATTAGTTGATGAATTTTTACTATTATGTAAAGCGAGATCCATTCAATCACTCTCTGATAGTTCTACCTCCAGAATACAATGAATTTTTACTATTATGTAAAGCGAGATCCATTCAATCACTCTCTGATAGTTCTACCTCCAGAATCACAATATGTACCTAGAAAGCGAATTTTTACTATTATGTAAAGCGAGATCCATTCAATCACTCTCTGATAGTTCTACCTCCAGAATCACAATATGTACCTAGAAAGCTGAATAACACACAGAAAGGATTTCCCTCAAATCAATATCTCTAAGGCAGGCACTCATTATCAGGTAGACCTGATCAGGTGTACCTGTCGTCAGGTGTACCTGATAGTGAGTGGCTGGCCTAAGGGGAACGGTTCCTGAAGCGGCAAACGAGAAGAGATTTAGTGCACCCGAAATTTTCTCGTTGGTCTCTTTCAACGCCTCGTATTCCGCCTCACAGCGTTCACGCCTGCGGATTGGAATTCGATTGATTAGTTGATGAATTTTTTTTACTATCATGTAAAGTGTAAAGCGAGCTGCGAGATCCATTCAATCACTCTCTGATAGTTCTACCTCCAGAATCACAATATGTACCTAGAAAGCTGAATAACACACAGAAAGGTTTTCCCCCAAATCAATATCTAACTTTCTAAGGCAGGCACTCATTATCAGGTAGACCTGATCAGGTGTACCTGATAGTGAGTGGCTGGCCTAAGGGGAACGGTTCCTGAAGCGGCAAACGAGAAGAGATTTAGTGCACCCGAAATTTTCTCATGAAAACGACAGCCCATTTTAACCTTTCACGGATGTGCTAGATATTACGAGCATCAAATGCCTCAATCCCCCAAAAATAATTTCCTTCCTATAGGTTATAGGATAAGGAAAGTAAATAGCATCCAATAAAACCGCAATCAAGACTGCAACACACTGGCGCAATATTTGACGTTTTTCCGGACATGGAGAGTAAGTAAGTAGGGAGGAAAGTAAAAAAAAAGGAGAAAAACCAACCTCTCCAGCTCCTGACTCTTCTGCCGGAGTTCCGCCTTCAGGTCGCACACGGCCTGCCGCAGCTCAACATTCTCCCGTCTTTCCTTCCTATAGGTTATAGGATAAGGAAAGTAAATAGCATCCAATGAAACCGCAATCAAGACTGCAACACACTGGCGCAATATTTGACGTTTTTCCGGACATGGAGAGTAAGTAAGTAAGGAGGAAAGTAAAAAAAAGGAGAAAAACTAACCTCTCCAGCTCCTGGCTCTTCTGCCGGAGTTCCGCCTTCAGGTCGCACACGGCCTGCCGCAGCTCAACATTCTCCCGTATTAGCTCGGTATTTGCCTCCTTTTGCCGCAAGAGTTCGGCATTCTGATTCTTGTACTTCTCGCAGAACATCTTCAACTGGCTTTTAAGCTTTTCGTGACGTTGCGTGAGCAGTTCGTTGGTGTGGTACGCTTCGTGCCTTTTGCCGCAAGAGTTCGGCATTCTGGTTCTTGTACTTCTCGCAGAACATCTTCAACTGGCTTTTAAGCTTTTCGTGACGTTGCGTGAGCAGTTCGTTGGTGTGGTACGCTTCGTTGCGTTCACGCACCGTGTCGTCAAAGATTCTCTGGATGAACCGAACATTGTCCGGACCGGAGCAGTCCATCATCCGAAGACGGGAGGGTTTCACTTCTGGAGATCCAGCGGCGGTTGAGGACGGAGGGCTCTGGAGCGATTCTGATGTAGATTTTTCCACTGTCGGTTCTATGATTCTTTGAAAGGGGGTAGAACTTCGATACGGATGGCTCAAATTGTTTGAAATTGCAACGAGTTGAAGCTTTAAGGATTTTACATTCTGTGTTTTTTTTCCTATGAATTTATTGTTTGCCGATTGATGACGAGGCAAATTGAGGGCTCCAGAAGGTTATTTCCGGTAATTTTTTTTAAGACGTTGATACCTAAGGGGAAGTGTTCCCAGGATTTGGAAGTTGGGGTTTCCCACTTAGGGGTCCAGAGATTCCTCGACAGAGGGGCACCTCCTGATCAGAGAGCTAGGGGGCTCTCTCCACGGTTCAGTTGGTAATAATCTTGAGGGCGACACCACAATGGCATCCAATCTAGTTTGAAGAGGGTAGCAACGCAATGGTGAAACCTATGGCATTCGAAATTGAACACCGTGCAAAGACGGCAAAATTTGGTCACTTGTAAATTTTGAACACCGATTTCAAAACAAAAGTCAATAGAATAGGTCTCATTTTTATTTTATTTTTTTCGGGAGTTTAAGGTTTAATCGATTGGCTATAACTACTATTGCTTTATCAGGGATTAATAGAAAAAATATTAGAACTTAGGAGCTACATTGAAGGGAAAAAAAGCCTAAAAAAGTAGGCGTTAAAACATTTAGTCTCCACAATAAATTAGGCAATTGGCTTCGAATTTTATATCCCTTATGGGGCTATTATTGGGGAGCAACTATTCTTTTCACGAATTGGGGGTACTACTCTATTTTTTTTTTACTCTTTTTTTTGGTAAATTTGACATAGGTACATAACACATGACTATTCCCAGGATGTCGAAGTACCTAGGGGAACACGGGGCAAAATGGCACCTCTAGTGCTTATGAGGTCCTAACTAAAAAAAATAAAAGTCACACAGATATGTAATTTTATTTTTTGGCATCGTGCCTGGCTCTTACAACTTACATATGCTATCAAAAACTAACAGTATAACGTTATTAAACATTAAAGTGACTTGTAATTTCTCTCTCTCTCTCTCTCCTTCTCTCTCTCTCTCTCTCTCTCCTTCTCTCTCTATCTTTCTCTTCCTCTGTCCCTATCTCGATATCATTACCGCTTTATTTACCTTCTCTCTCTCTCTCTCTCTCTCTCTCTCTCTCTCTCTTTACAACATTAACCCGCTCCCACTCACTCCGCTTTATTTACCTTCTCTCTCTCTCTCTCTCTCTCTCTCTCTCACTCTCTTTACAACATTAACCCGCTACCATTCACTCCCTTCCTTCCTTCTTTCTCTCTCCCACTCTCTGTCTCTTTCTCTCTACCCCTCTCTCTCTCCCTCTCTCTGTCTCTTTCTCTCTCTCTCTCTCACTCACTCTCTCTACCTCTCTCTCTCACTCCGGTGCCTGATTTTCATATCATTATCCCCCTCTTCTTCCCTTCTCTCTCTCTCTTTCTCTTTTCTCTCCCTCTCTCCTTTTTTCCCCACTATCTCTCTCCTTCTTCTTCCTCTCTCTCTATTTCCCATTGACTGCCTCTCATAAATTATCTTCATAGTGGATGCACATTGTACCTACACCATCGACACGATATTATACCCTCCCTCTCTCTCTCCTACTGTATCCCTCCCTTTACACCCTTCATTCTCTCTCTATTTTCCATCCTCTTCCCATTTCTCCTCTCTTTTTCTCCTTCAGTTTCAAGTACAGTCGACTCTGTCTAATAGATCAGTTGCGCTTACTTCGGTGATGTTTCAAAGTCATAGAGCAGGAAAAATGAGGACCAACGGAATTTTTCTTTTTCCTCTACGACTAATAAAGCATAATCTAAAATTATTTAGCTACAAATTAGATCAGACAAGAACAGTTTATGTATAACTGGAAAAAAAAACTAAAAATATTTTTATGAGGGTACCTACCATAAAAGACCGTTTTGCCCCAAGGCTGGGGCAAAATGGTCCTATACCATTATACACGCAAAACACCTTAGGGCAAAATGGAACCCTGGGGCACCGTTCCCCATTAGGGTATAGGGTACCATTCTGCCCCAGACGGATTTAAAACCATTTTGCCCCAAAGCGTCAGGCATTGCATCAAGCACTCAAGAAATTGCATCAAGCACTCGTGAAATCGAAAAAACCTCCGTACTCTTCGAAAACAAAAGATAAAAGAATCAATCACAGACCAAAACAAAGATAACACTTGCAGGAATAGTTCCTAGTCCATCCAAGAGAGCTCAGCACTTTCTAGCTCCTAAAAAGGGCGGGGTACCGTTTTGCCCCGATGTCACCCGATGTGCCGTGCTCCCCTAATAGGCCCCGGATTGCGATAAACCAGGGGCTTTGGTCTGATGTGTATTAGTCTTTCAGCTTTCAGATATACATAGGTAGCTTTGGTCTGATGTGTATTAGTCTTTCAGCTTTCAGATGTACATACATAGGTACTCGTAATTATAGTATGTAGGTATAACAACCTAGGTATCACAAATTCTAACGTGGTGACACCCTACTTGAAACAAATCTCATATTCTAACCTATTTTCGGTCTAATCGCAACTTTCCTCTCTCTCTCTCTCTTATTTTTTGGCATCGTGTCTGGCTCTTACAACTTACATATTCTATCAAAAACTAACAGTATAACGTTATTAAAGTGACTTGTAATCTCTCTCTCTCTCTCTCCTTCTCTCTTTCTCTTCCTCTGTCCCTATCTCGATATCATTACCGCTTTATTTACCTTCTCTCTCTCTCTCTCTCTCTCTCTCTCTCACTCTCTTTACAACATTAACCCGCTACCATTCACTCCCTTCCTTCCTTCTTTCTCTCTCCCACTCTCTGTCTCTTTCTCTCTACCCCTCTCTCTCTCTCCCTCTCTCTGTCTCTTTCTCTCTACCTCTCTCTCACTCTCTCTACCTCTCTCTCTCACTCCGGTGCCTGATTTTCATATCATTATCCCCCTCTTCTCTCTCTCTCTCTTTTTCTCTTTTCTCTCTCTCTATTTCCCATTGACTGCCTCTCATATTATCTTCATAGTGGATGCACATTGCACGCCATCGACACGATATTATACCCTCTCTCTCTCTCCATCTATCTTTACTTCTTTCTCTCTCCTTCTCTTTCTCCTCCTCTCTCTCTCTCTCTTGCTCTGCCTCTCTCTCTCCTACTGTATCCCTCCCTTTACACCCTTCATTCTCTCTCTATTTTCCATCCTCTTCCCACCTCTCCTCTCTTTTTCTCCTTCTGTTTCAAATACAGTCGACTCTGTCAAATAGATCAGTTGCGCTTACTTGGGTGATGTTTCAAAGTCATAGAGCAGGAAAAATGAGGACCAACGGAATTTTTCTTTTTCCACGGATGGCTCAAATTGTTTGAAACGCAACGAGTTTAAGCTTTAAGGATTTTACATTCTGTGTTTTTTTCCTATGAATTTATTGTTTGCCGATCGATGACGAGGCACTGAAATTGAGGGCTCCAGAAGGTTATTTCTGGTAATTTTTTTTTTTCAGACGTTAATACCCTAAGGGGAAGTGTTTCCAGGATTTGGAAGTTGGGGTTTCCCACTTAGGGGTCCAGAGATTCCTCGACAGAGGTGCACCTCCTGATCAGAGAGCTAGGGGGCTCTCTCCACGGTTCAGTTGGTAATAATCTTGAGGGCAACACCACAATGGCATCCAATCTAGTTTGAAGAGGGTAGCAACGCAATGGTGAAATTCGAAATTGAACACCGTGCAAAGACGGCAAAATTTGGTCACTTGTAAATTTTGAACACCGATTTCAAAACAAAAGTCAATAGAATAGGTCTCATTTTTATTTTATTTTTTCGGGAGTTTAAGGTTTAATCGATTGGCTATAATTACTATTGCTGTTGATAACGATTTACATTTCTCGGGGCATTTTCCCATAATCTTAGCATGTAATGTTCCAGTTCCCACCTCTGCCGCTAATATTTCCCTAAAAAACACTTTAAATCGTGAACTTTGACATCACGGCATACGCTCCCGTAGGCGATAACGTCATAATTCATGACTCCCGCTTCGTTTGTTTGTGCGCAAGCATTTCTGCGCATTTTGACGTGAAATCTGACTTCACAACTCTTTGAACTTTTTCATTAGAACGGCAATTAAAAATTGAATTCTCGAGCTTTCAAAGTTACTTTTTCGGAGTTTTGACCTCATATTTGGATTTTTCACAAGTTTTTACGTAGGAATCAACCTTTTATTAATAATATTTTCCCAATTGCAACTCCTCGATTGAGACCTTTTTTAGCTGGCTGGGTTAAAGGGACTTTTTTGTTCTCAGTCTCATTACTCTCATTCTGGCAGTATAGGTAAACATATTCCATTCTATTCTGTTTTATTCTCTAAATTCTATTCCATTCTAATTCTATTCATACCTATCCTATTTTATTTTATTCTATTCTGTTCTGTTCTATTCTATGAACCATACTGTATTCTAAACTTAGTGAGAAGTTATTTATTTTTCTTTTACAGATAGCAACAAAATGGGGGTTTTGTTTAAAAAATAAACTAAAACAAAAGAATAAAAAAATAAACTCAGTGCATAAAAAATAAAAAAAAGTTGCATGCAGTTTTTTTCTGCTTTTTAGATTGCTATTTAAGTTGGTTCCCTCTCTCTCTCTCTCTCTCATTTCTTCTCTCTCTCTCTCTCATTTCTTCTCTCTCTCTCTCATTTCATCTCTCTCTCTCTCATTTCATTCATTTCATCTCTCTCTCATTTCATTCATTTCTTCTCTCTCTCTCTCTCTCTCCATTTCTTCTCTCTCTCTCCCTCTCTCTTTCTCTCATTTCATTCATTTCTTCTTTCTCTCTCTTTATCTTTTCTTCTGTCTATATCTTTCCTTCTCTCTCTTTCTTACTCTTTATTTCCTCCCTCTCTCTCTCTCTCTCGCCCATGGCCTATGCCTTTTCGAAATGGTGTTGTGTTCTTGTTCACAACATTTCATGCAGAAGCGAAAAACTTTAATAGTGGGAATCCGAAGACAAATCGGAGGGTTTCCACTTGTGGGGTTTCGAGGACAAGTTGGAAGGTTTCACCTTGGGGATCCGAGGACAAACTGGTGGGTTTCACTTTGGGGATCCGAAGACGGGAGGGTTCCACTTTTGGAGATCCAGTGGCGGTTGAGGACGGAGGGCTCTGGAGCGATTCCGTGATGTAGATTTTTCCACTGTCGGTTCTATGATTCTTTCATCTCTCTCTCATTTCATTCATTTCTTCTTGCTCTCTCTCTCTCTCTCATTTCATTCATTTCTTCTTGCTCTCTCTCTCATTTCATTCATTTCTTCTTTCTCTCTCTATAACTTTTGTCCTTCCCTCCGTCTTTCTCTTTCTCTGTCTGTCTCCCTCTCTCTATTTCCCTCTCTCTCTATTTATTTTTCTCTCTTTATCTCTTCTTCTTTCTATATCTTTCCTCCTCTCTCTCTCTTTTACTCTTTATTTCCTCCCTCTCTCTCTTTCTCTCTCTCGCCCATGGCCTATGCCTTTTCGAAATGGTGTTGTGTTCTTGTTCACAACATTTCATGCAGAAGCGAAAAACTTTAATATAAACAAACTATAACACATAACACACCATAACACATCATACACCATGTACACATTACACACACTTTCATATAAGAGTCATATATACTGGGTGTTCAACCTAAAAGTGCCCCATAGGAAATTAACCTTGCACCAATCAATTCCTCGTCTAAAGTTCCATAAGAGAGAATGCTTAGTGGACCCGAAAAGTGTATTGGGGACTTTTATGGGGCAAAAAACTGATTTTACGGGCCAATTTCCTATGGGGCACTTATAGTTTCAACACCCTGTATGTATGTATAAACACATCATATAAGCGTCATATTATGTGTATAAGACAGACAGACCGACCGACAGACCGACAGACAGACGACACCGAAGCCAATACAATAGTCCGTCCCCTATACCTTTTATTATTAGTAATAATAAAGGAAGGACGGACTAAAAACTGATTTTGCGGCCCAATTTCCTATGGGGCACTTTTAGGATGAACACCCTGTATGTATGTATAAACACATCATATAAGCGTCATATTATGTGTATAAACACACATATGAAAGTCATATTGTATGATTACATGGAAAATAACACGCGGTAGAAAATACATTCAGGGTGTTCCAGAATTTATGCTTAAACTGTTTTTCTCGGAGCCTGTTTGAAATTGTGATAAACAAGCTGGGTCCGTCCCTCCGGGAATTTTTTAGCCCGTATTTTATTCGATCGTGGTTAAAGAAAATCAGTACCTATGTACCTACCTAATTCATTTAATATCCAGTTCATTTTTTTATTATTAGGTATTATTATTATTGATTTGATTTTACTTTCATGTAATGATCTAAAATCAAGACTATATCCCGTTCTCCCTTTATTCCTTTAGGTCACCCATCCATTTATTGGCCTTGCTCGGCGTAGCTTAACATAGATGACGCTAAAACCGGTCTTAAATGACTGCTTAGCGTGTAAATAAATAAAAAAAAAAAATAATAAATAAAAATTTATAGGTACATCCGCATTTATTATTTCTTAATTTTTTGGCCATTTTCTACTGGCTAAACGTTTAGAAATATCGAAAAAATTATGGCAAAATAGGACCACATTTTCCATTGCCATCGGAGTAATTGTTAGCTGTATTTTCACAGTTTTTTACCGCTTTTTGGTGGGTTTCAGCTGACTAAACGGTTAGAGGTATTGTGAAAGTTATGGTCGAAGAATACCCAAATAAGCATCATTCAATAGGATAACGAAAGTCGTGTGATGTTCACACCAGATTTTTTTTGAATGAAGAAAATAATCCTCAGTATTTTGCGTTCCATTCGGTCCCAAAAGATCTCAGAATAAGATTAACATAGAAGGAGGGTTTGGGTCTTTTTACATATCAAGGTCGAAGGACAGTTCACGAACAGCTGACTAACCAAATTTGTTTAGTCAGCTGACAAAATTCTTCTTTCATTGGTGGAAATTTTCTGAAAATTATTGAAATCTTTGTTTACATTTCGCAGTCCCGGTCTGTATTTTCAATTTCCCCCGATTTCTGAATGGTTTTATTAATTTTTAAAGTGAATAATGGATAAATAAGATAAGATACCCATCGAATTTACTTAGAAGTTGTTAAAAGTAAAAGTTTCGTAAAAAAGTAGAAATAATGTTTCAAAATTTCTGTAAAAATCATCCTACCCAGGAAATTATTCATGGTCCGGCACTGGTACCAAATCAGCTGATATATGACCTTCGATTTGAAAAGTGTCTTTTGTTTTCGTTTTGGTCCTAAACCCTCCTTCTATGTTATTCTTATTCTGAGCAAAATGTGAAGTGTTCCACTTGACCCTGTCTTCCCCTAGAAGTTATTCAGGTACCTCATGTACAAAGTTACTAAGTGAGCGTATTTACCTCCATCAAAATTTGCAACAGTGCAAAATTTTACTTCTCTAAAATCTCACGGAGTGGAGAATTTGCGAGGAATGTCAGTAGGTAATACATTTTATTGAGTACCTACCATGTTACCTACATACTACCTATACCAGCGGTTCTCAAACTTTTTTCACGAGCGTACCCCCACCACTATCATAATGAGTACCAATTCTAACCACACTCAGTACCTTTTTGAACTGTACTGCATTGATAAGAACACAGAAGCCCAAATTCAAAATTTGCTCTTGTTATTATTATTATTATTTTTTTTCGCCACCAGAGGGTCTCTCGTGTAGCCCCACAGGGGTACGCGTGCCCCTGGTTGACAATCGCTGTACTATACACATTCAGGGCCGTATCCAGCTATCCAGGATTATGTTGAAAGGGTGGAGGCCCCAGGGTCCAAATCTCCAATATGATTGGTTCAAAAGTTGTGAAAATTCCAAATCTGAAGTCAAAACTCTTTAAAGGTTTTTCCTGTAAAAAAAAGGTTTTTTTTTCATAATCGTATAAATAGGTAAAAAATAAAAACAAAATGGCGGACTTACCCACTACCCGTAGTTCGAGAAAAACACTTGACGGAGGATGTGTAGACACCTGACACTCATACAGTCCTTCATCCTCCTGTTTCACCGAGCGAATCTTGAGCGCCCAGTTCTGAAATGAAACAGCAGAGTGCAACACTTAGTATAGAAATGACACTAATAGGTACAGTCCTTCGTCTGTCTGTCTGACCCCATAGAAGGACTTGTCCAAACCTGGTCGACCTATATATCAAATTAAAGGTCTCTACCTCATGTGCAAAGTTACTAAGTAGAAGTATTTACTTCCATCAAAATTTGCAACAGTGCAAATTTTTACTTCTGTAAAATCTCTAGTTAAGGTTTAAAGCTTTTTCTGTTTCTAGATTTTCTATTTCGAGATTTTCGAGTCTTTAATTTTGGCTAAATAAACCCTAAACTTGCTTTTTACCCTAAAAGTCCTAAACCTAAAACCCAATGTAAAAGTAAAAATTCTTACCTGCGTTGACGCACCATAATAAATAATTAAAAATAAAAAAATCTTACCCTAAAATTCAATGTAATTTCTAATTTTTAGCTGAAAACTGTATGTGTTTTCTCCCCTTCCAGGAGATCCATGCAAAGTTGAGAAACCCAAACTCCTAAACTTTTTACTTCGCGGCCCCTTTACTGTACTTTATGTGCTCTTCCCAGGGATCTTGAAGTTCTTCACGCCCCCCCTCCCCTCGGGGGCCGCGGACCCCAGTTTGGTAATCACTGACATAAATGTTTAACACAGTAAGTAGTCTACCTACCAAGTAGGTAATCTGAAAGAGGTAGTAATGTTGCATGAATGTGCTTTCGATTTTAGAAGTTGTATAGAGCGTGTATATGGTGATTCAATTTTTACTTTCCTTATCCTATAGGAAGGAAAGTAATGTAATCGGGTCAAATTTTCGATGGCCAGTTTTTAGTGCCAAAACACGTTTTGAGGCCCCTAGAGCTTAAATCCGAAGTTTCAGTCATTGGTCCGTGTGTGTGTCTGTCTGTAAACAAAATATCTCGAGAACGGTAAGAGCTAGAGACTTGACATTTGGTATGTAGATGTCAAATGTGACAAGGATGCGTTTTTTACTTTCCTTATCCTATAGGAAGGAAAGTAATGTAATCGGGTCAAAATTTCGATGGTCAGTTTTTAGTGCCAAAACACGTTTTGAGGTCCCAGCTTAAATCCGAAGTTTCAGCCATTGGTCTGTGTGTGTGTCTGTCTGTGTGTCTTTCTGTAAACAAAATATCTCGAGAACGGTAAGAGCTAGAGACTTGAAATTTGGTATGTAGATGTCAAATGTGACAAGGATGCGACACAAGCGCTTTTTGGCGGTTTTCGGTGTAATTTAACAATATATCGGGAACCGTATGAGCTAGAGACTTGAAATTTGGTATGTAGTTCACAAATGTGACAAGGATGCAACTCAAAACGTTTGGTTGAGATAGATGCTGCGGTTGGCGGTATTTTGACCGCTTTTTGGCGGTTTTTGACAGTTTTTTTGGCGGTTTTCAGCTGCACCAACTAAACGGTTGGAGATATTGTAAAAGTTTGGCTATAAGAACAAGAACACCCAAAATAAGCATCATTCAATAGGATGGGGAAAGTCGTGTGATGTTCACACCAGATTTTTAAATAAGTTCTCAATAAGACGATAAGTACAGGGAGTAGAAAGAAGAAAACAATGGGAAGAAGAACAAGAAAAATACCACTATCATTTGAATTGCTTTGAATTGAATGGTTCAAAATTATTTAGCTGAATTTCAAAGTCAATGGGGAAACAATTTTTTCCCTTTTTACTTTCTATTACTACAGTATAGCGAGCTATACTAGTAATGAAAGTATTGCAATCGGTCCAAATTTTCTCTATTACAAACTAGGAATCATTGGGACTTCATTTTGAAACATCCTGTATGTATGTTGAAAACGTGCTTGCACTTTTGTTCACAAGAGCAAACACGGGTGGGATTTAAATCCCGGCACCACACAATTACATATACAGGGTGTTTCTAAAGTCCTTGGGTTTCTCGAGAACCACTAAGAGATTCTCATAATCTCATTTAAGATTTTTAAGTTTGGACCGTTTGCGGCCATAAGGGGAGGCCGGAGCCTCAAGTTGCTACGACACAGACCACATGCGTCTAATGTAGCAGTTGTTTCATTGCTACGAAATAAAAACGGCGGTGGAACACTCATCTTAAAACTGTCCTTGGGTTTCTCGAGAACCACTAAGAGGTTCTCATAATCTCATTTAAGATTTCTAAGTTTAGGCCGTTTGCGGCCATAAGGGGAGGCCGGGGGGGCCTCAAGTTGCTACGACACAGCAGACCACATGCGTCTAATGTAGCAGTTGTTTTATTGCTACGAAATAAAAACGGCGGTGAAACACTCATCTTAAAAATAATAGTAAATAACAAAGAAGTTAATTAAAAAACATTGATCCCCACAACCCACAAAAAATTATGAAATAGATGTCAAATCTTTTTTTCGATATTCCAAGCCGTTCTCGAGAAACCCCTGTTTATAAAGAAAAAAACTTTATAGACACCCTGTATACATAATGTATTAGGTACATATGTATTAGATAAAGCTCTTATAATTATTTGTAAATACGGAGTTGCTTTTACAAAATGTTACGTAGGTGAGCTTACATCATGGAGACTTTATAGACACCCTGTATACAATGTATACATATGTATTAGGTACATATGTATATGTATTAGATAAAGCTCTTATAATTATTTGTAAATACGGAGTTGCTTTTACAAAATGTTACGTAGGTGAGCTTACATGGAGAATATTAGGAAAGATTAACTTTTTCTGGGAAAGAAATTTACAGCAAATTTTGAATTCATCAAAACTCTGGTCAAAAGTCAAAACTCTGTAAAAATTGTTTTTGAAAGGTTAAAAATAAAAAAATAAAAAAAAAAACTGCCTGCGAGTACAGGGTTGCCAAACCTGTACTACCTATGTAGTCATTGTGCCTATATCTTCCTTTTAAAACACCTTTAGTGTCTCCTGCAAGGGAGCTTGGCTTGGAAAGTTAATGTGACGTCATAGCGTACGGGAGCATAATTGCATAATATGTCGTGACATCATCATCAGAGTTCAAGATTTACCGATATTTTTCAAACCGACTTGTCTGCGGATCTAGAAGTCGTAGAAGAGAATGAAAAATTCCCCCCAGTTTCTCATCAGCCCGTCCTTCCTTTATTATTGCAATAGTAATAAAAAGGTATAAGGGACGGGCTATTGTATTCGCTTCGGCGTCTGTCTGTCTGACCCCATAGAAGGACTTGTCCAAACCTGGTCGACCTATATATCAAATTAATTAAAATAATAAAAGGTATAGTGGACGGACTATTGTATTCGCTTCGGTGTCGTCTGTTGGTCTATCTGTCTGTCCCCATACAAGGACTTATCCAAACCTGATCGATCTATATATCAAATTAAAGGTCTTTTTCCCAGGAACACGAAAGTGGTGGTGCAAATTTTGTCCAGAGAACCATAAAGCCTTTTTTTTAAAGAGGTTTGACAGAGGGAACTGTAACTGCTAGGGTCTTATCGTCCCGAAATCGAAGAGAGAAGGAAGACAGGATAGGAGAAAGCCAGCCGTTCCGAGAACGAACATTATCCCATCAGGATAAAATCCGCCCCGGGCGGGAATCGAATCCGCGGCCTAGCGCTTACAAGGCAGACGCGCTACCAACTAAGCTAACTAGGCTGGCCCCAATATGATTGGTTAAAAGATTTTTTTTCTTTTTTTTTTTTTTTGAGATTACAGTGAAAAGTTGTGAAAATTCCAAATCTGAAGTCAAAACTCTTTAAAAGGTTTTCCTGTAAAAAAAGTTTTTTGGAGATCAGACGACGCGACATATAAATAAGTAACAAAATGGCGGACTTACCCACTACCCGTAGTTCGAGAAAAACACTTGAGGGGGGATGTGTAGACACCTGACACTCATACAGCCCTTCATCCTCCTGTTTCACCGAGCGAATCTTGAGCGCCCAGTTCTGAAATGAAACAGTGAAACACTTAGTATAGAAATGAAACCTGAAACTCATACAGTCCTTCATCTTCCTGTTTTACCGAGCGAATCTTGAGCGCCCAGTTCTGAAATGAAACAGCAGAGTGCAACACTTAGTATAGAAATGACACTAATAGGTACAGTCCTTCATCCTCCTGCCTCCTGTTTCACCGAGCGAATCTTGAGCGCCCAGTTCTGAAATGAAACAGTGAAACACTTAGTATAGAAATGAAACCTGAAACTCATACAGTCCTTCATCCTCCTGTTTCACCGAGCGAATCTTCAGCGCCCAGTTCTGAAATGAAACAGCAGAATGCAACACTTGACGGGGAATGAGTAGACACCTGACACTCATACAGTCCTTGATCTTCCTGTTTCACCGAGCGCATCTTGAGCGCCCAGTTTTGAAATGAAACACCAAAAAAGAAAAATGAAACACTTAGGTATACCTACCTAGTAGTGAAAATTATTGAAATAAAACCATTTTACACTTCTTTTCTTTAAGGTTAGATACATATGACCGGCAAACTTTTTGTTTTCGATTTTGATGAAAATTGAAATATGAGATCCTTTAGTGCCAGCCTAGTTAGCTTAGTTGGTAGTGCATCTGCCTTGTAAGCGCTAGGCCGCGGGTTCGATTCCCGCCCGGGGCGGATTTTATCATCATTACAACCTTTGAAGCCTTATAACGTTACTTAATGGAGAAATAGAGAGAGAGAGGGAAGATATATTGCCATCATGTAGGTAGAAAGAAAGAGAAGGAAGAAAGAGAGTGAGAGAGATGGAATGACTAGGGAGAAAGAAAGAGAAGAAAGATATATAGGAAGATAGGAAGAAAGACAGAGAAGGAGAAGAAAGAGAGTGAGAGAGAAGGAAAAGACAGGAAAGGAGGAAGAGAGAAAAGGTTATAGGTAAAGCAAAAAATGTAATAAAGCTAGATTATCGACTGAAGAAGAAGGAGAAGAAGAAGAAGCAGAAGAAGAAGAAGAAGAAGACAAAAGAAAAAAAAGGCTTGCACGCCGAAGGTATCGGGTTCGATCCCCGGCGCGGTTGAAATTTTTTCGACTCTGTGTTTGGAGTTCGGGGTGCTCTTAGCGTCGTGAGGACAATAATTATTGAGTAGCTACTTTAATTGAGTAGCGACCAGGGGCGGCATTACCAGTGTAAATAGATTAATGATAAATGACAATGAATAAATAGAAAAAGAGTAGGTAACCTAGTAAAGAAGTGGTGGTCAAGACGCTCGCCTGGTAAACAGGAGGGCGTGGGTTCGATCCCAGCCGAGGCATGGAATTTTATCCTCATTTATTTGAGAAGACAAAAGATTTGAGCATTTGAGATAAGGCGTATTAATTCAAGAAGGAATGAGAAGATGAATAGAAAGAGACAGAGAGAGAGGGAGAGAGAAAGAAAGAGAAAGAGTGAGAGAGAGAGAGAGTTGGAGGGGGAAAGACGATTGGTCTCAATTTCCTGTGAAATACCTATTCGTCTCAGGACTGGAAAAAGGGTACTGCCCGATTGGTCTAATTTCACTATCCATCCCAAGAGTCCTGCCCCGTAGGAGAATAGAAGGAAAACCAACCATTCCGAGAATGAACCTTATCTTTCTAGTTTAGGGGAAGTAACAAAAATAGAATATACCTTGTTTATCCTGCCAGAATGAGACTGAAAAGTCCCGCAGTCTAAACAAGGTCAGGTCTTATACATTTCATGGGTAAAATTTATACACATTAAGTTAGAAAAAAAACTTGTTTAAATTATATAAAAAAAGAAAAATAAATACAAAGGATAGGGGAAGTAATAAAAAAATAGGGAAGGGAGGAAGTATTGTGCAGCTCCTCCTATTCCGGAAGTTTGCTCCACAAATCTAACCTTACGAACCACGTCTCCCATAACTTATCTGAACTAGGAGGACAAAAAAAATAGAGAGGAAAAAGAGAAGAAGAAGGAGGAGGAAGAAGGAGGAAGAGGAGAGAGAGACAAAAAAATAGGTAAAGAAAAACTAGAAAAATATAGAGGATAAGAAGAAGAAGGAGGAGGAAGAAGAAGGAGGAAGAAGAAGAAGAAGAAGAAGAAGGAGGAGGAGGAGGAGGAGGAGAAGAAGACGAAGGAGAAGGAGAAGAATAAGGAGGAGAAGAGAGAGAAGAAGGAGGAGAAGAAGAAGAAGGAGAGGAGGAAGAGAAGAGAAAAAAATAGGTGAAACTAGAAAAACGAGAAGAAGAAGAGGAGGAGAAGGAGGAAGAAGAAGGAGAAGAAAAAATAGGTAAAAAAAAACTATTCCAACATAAATCTTGTAGTACCTTCAACCTTTTTACATAAAAAAAACAGGACGAAAAAACAGCAAAAGAAACAGGGGGACATAAATTTTTATCTCAAATCGAGAATATGTTTAAATAGAGAAATAGGGGAGGAGGAGGAGAAGGAGGAGAAGAAAAGAAAGAGGGGGCGAAGAGGGGAATGGAGAAGGAATTAAGATAAGAAAAAAGCTAGATAGGAAAGAGAGAGAGAGAGAGGAAAGAAAGAGAGAGAGACAGACGAAAGGATGTGAGATAGGTGAATAGACAATATATATTACAAGAAGGAGAGAGAAAATATAAAATAAATAGAGAGAGAGAGAGAGAGAGAGAGAGGAACATGTTTTAGCTTAATATGAGATTATACAGAGATGAAAGTTGTTTGCTTTCTCTCTCTCTCCTTTTCCCTCTCTTTTTCCATCACCTCCTTTTCTCTCTCTCTCTCTCTCTCTCTCTCTCTCTGTCTCTACATATCTTATAGCTTAATATTTAAAATACATGAATTTATGCACATATTCCAAACTCAAAAGAGAGTGAGAGGGAGAGAGCGCAAATTTGATCTTTGCGAGGGAAAAAATTGCATTTTTTGTCTGTAATTTTTTTCCTTTTTTTCCTGAAAAAAAAAAAAGAAAAAAGAAAAACACGTCTCGACCAAAAATCATAAAAAGACTATTTATTGCTTCCTCTTTTGAAAATAAATATTTCTCCTTTCTCTTCTTTTTTGAAGGACACCTCAGAGCTTTCTCCCTTTTCTCTCTCCTATTCATTTTTCCATTCACTAGTATTGTAAGCCCTGGGTCGCGGGTTCGATTCCTGTCCGGAGCTTATTTTATCCTAACTCGCCTTCTCTCCTACTCTCTTTGTCTCTCTCTCTAACTTTCTCTCTTTTTCTCTCTCTAATTTCTCTTTCTCTCTCTCTCTCTAACTTTCTCTCTTTTTCTGTCTCTAACTTTCTCTCTTTTTCTCTCTCTCTAACTTTCTCTCTCTCTCTCTCTAACTTTCTCTCTCTCTCTAACTTTCTCTCTCTCTCTAACTTTCTCTCTCTCTAACTTTCTCTCTTTTTCTCTCTCTAACTTTCTCTCTTTTTCTCTCTCTAACTTTCTCTCTTTTTCTCTCTCTAACTTTCTCTCTTTTTCTCTCTCTAACTTTCTCTCTTTTTCTCTCTCTAACTTTCTCTCTTTTTCTCTCTCTAACTTTCTCTCTTTTTCTCTCTCTAACTTTCTCTCTTTTTCTCTCTCTAACTTTCTCTCTTTTTCTCTCTCTAACTTTCTCTCTTTTTCTCTCTCTAACTTTCTCTCTTTTTCTCTCTCTCTAACTTTCTCTCTTTTTCTATCTCTCTCTAACTTTCTCTCTTTCTCTAACTTTCTCTCTTTCTCTCTCTCTAACTTACTCTCTTTCTCTCTCTCCAACTTTCTCCATCTCACTCTAACTCTCTCTCTAACTTCCTCTCTCTTTAACTTTCTCTCTTTCTCTTTTTCCCATACTCTCTTTCTCTATCTCGCTACTCGCTCTCTCTCCTACACTCTCTTTCTATATCTCTCTCATACCTATTTTTAATTAATTTAGCTTTACATAGAAGACTCTCGGTTTTCTCATTTCTATACATATCGTCCCATCTCTCTCTTACAAGAGTGAACTTGTATCTCTCTCTCTCATTTTCTCTCTCTCTCTCTTTAAATCCTCAGAAACCCATATGCAAACAAACTTAATAAAATATTATCCCCTGTATGTATCTCTTTCTCTCTCTTCTCTCTTTCTCATTTTCTCTCTCTCCCTCTCTCTTTAAATCCTCAGAAACCCATATGCAAACAAACTTAATAAAATATTATCCCCTGTATGTATCTCTTTCTCTCTCTTCAGTACCTATGAGTCAAGAGAGAGAGAGAGAGAGAGAGAGAGAGAGAGAGAGAGAGAGAGAGAGAGAGAGAGAGAGAGAGAGAGAGAGAGCTCTCTCTCTTTCTTATTCTCTCTCTCTCTTTAAATCCTCAGAAACCCATATGCAAACAAACTTAATAAAATATTATCCCCTGTATGTATCTCTTTCTCTCTCTTCAGTACCTATGAGTCAAGAGAGAGAGAGAGAGAGAGAGAGAGATTAAAAGAGGTTTGATAGAGGGAACTGTAACTGCCAAGGTCTTATCGTCCCGAAATCGAAGAGAGAAGGAAGACAGGATAGGAGAAAGCCAGCCGTTCCGAGAACGAACATCATCAGTTCGGGATAAAATCAGCCCCGGCCGGAAATCGAACCCGCGGCCTAGCGCTTAGAAGGCAGACTTGTTTCCCCCTATCATCACTTTCTTAAATCTGTTCTATGCACTATGCTCTCTCCGCTACTCTCTGTTTTTAGCCTACTAACCTAAAAAGTTGTAAACTGTAAAAGGTTGAAAATTCAATTTTCATTTTCCGTCCTATTGAAAGAGTTCAAACATGTGTGACGTCAGACTTTAGGCAGTTGTCTTTTTCGTCCGCTAGGTAGCGCCAGTATGCAAGCACGCTGGCGGAGGAGCAGAAAGAAATGCGCAGAAACGTATGCGCACAAACACATTAATCTGCTGCCTGCGAGGGAGTTTTGCTCGGGACATTTGATGTGACGTCATCGTGTACGCAAGCGTATGCCGTGACGTCAGAGTTCAAGATTTACCGGTATTTTTTAAATCGATTTATCTCGGGATCTAGAAGTCGTAG
>NW_007378643.1:0-26683 GCF_000475195.1 Diaphorina citri
TTTGTCGATGGTGGGATTCGAACCCGGGACCTTCTGCATGGCAAGCAAGCGCGTTACCACTGGACCAACCGTGCCCGTTACCAATATAAAGGAAGTTGTAGTGGTAGCATCTCCACCAATATCAGGACTATCAGGAGATGTAAGTTTGGTATCTCCACTAATGCATCACAGGTTTCCCATATTCTAGATTCCGATCGACCGACCTTTGAAGCTGTCACACATAGTCGACCGCCGTCGATCGACTCAATCGATGTCGATGTCGACTGAAACCGTCCACACTGCCTCGACAACATAGATTCACCTTGTCGATCGACGGTCGTTAACTATGTGTGGACACAACTTTACAATCGATTCTTCGTGTGCTATTCAACCAGGTTTTCCTTTCTTCATCCACTATACATACGATTTGGATAATTAAGTTATCAAGGTTAGTATGGGTTGAAAGGAGGGAAAAAGGATTAGTATAAAAGAAGAGGGTGAGGAATACAAAGATTAGAGGGTTCTTTGTGGTAAGCAGACAAGCCAGAAATGGGAAATGTCTGTCAATTAATAGAATAATAGATATGTACATAAATACTATGTTTTACGCATGCAACGTTAAAAAAGAAAATAATATTCTTCACTAGAATCTGACGTATGCTTTGATGGATTAGGATTTTAGAATGTAAAATAAAGTTTGAAATTTAACCCTTGACTGGCGAGGTAGGGTCTCTGTCAGATGAAACTTACAGAATCAATGATTGAAATCAATCGGACCTGAACGGAAATTGAAAATTAAAATTTCAATAAAACAATATGAAACTTCGAGCCAACCTGATAGGTAACTTGGACGGTAGTGTCTGCCTTCTAAGCGCTAGGTCGCGGGCTCGATTCCCGCGGGTGAAGATTTTATCCCGAACGGACCTGGCTCGTTCTTGGAACGGTTGGCTTATCCTGTCCTATTTTTTTCTTCGACTTCGGGACGATAAGACTACTCGGTTTGTAGGTAGTAGGAACTCGAATCGTAGTAGGAGGATCAGTAGAAAAAATTACCTACATCCATTTTACGAGTAAGTAGGTACATAGTTCTATTGAAAAATTTTCTTCACCCTCAGTGTCAGGAAAAACCGCCTCGCCAATTGAGGGTTAAAGTATAAAAACAAAGGTATATTATTATACGTTACACGTGGAAGTATAATTAATCCTAATTATCCTTAAAGCAGTGTTGCCACCATACATTAAGGATTTAAGTATACAAACATGTAGGAAGTAAGTAAGAACTCACGCTATTATTTGTATAGGTATGAGGCAGACAAAATTTGTAGAAAATTATGTATTTTTTAATAATAGAATTGTTTTTAATAATCGTAAGAAATATTTAAAAAATTAAAATCAGATAAAAATAAATAAATTATTTTTATCAAGACAATTTTGATTAAGATGTTTTAAATTGGTGAGCTTTCGATGTCACTCAGGACATCATCTTCAGACCAAGATATAGATGTTGACTCTATCGCAGCAGGAGTAGAAGTTATCCACTCCTTCTTAATAGGTAATAGTTTGACACGTGGGATTTCGGATCTGGATTTTCAGGGTTGATGGTTCGAGTCCAAGTCAAGTCATCAAATTTATCTAGGCGTATTAACTAACTTAACTGAGCAACGATAGGTATTTGTGACAAGCACTTAAGTATGCTTAACAAAGTTTTACTTTTTTACTATTTTCCAACATGAAAGTATTTAAGAAGAAAGAATGAAAGACATGCGGAAGAAAGTGAGTACAAAGGTTGTTTCTGAGGGTGAAAGTCAGCGAGGGATGAAGGTTACAGAGAGGGTGAAAGTCAGAGAGGGTGAAGGTTAGAATTAGGGCACCGCAAATCACGATGGGGGAAACACAAAGTGCTGATAATGCTGCAAAGCTCAAAGATAAACTTTCTAATTTTAATTTCGCTCCGGGGTAGGTAAGTATACATTAGATGTTGACTCTATCGTAGCAGGAGTAGAAGTTATCCACTCCTTCTTAATAGGTAATAGTTTGACACGTGGGATTTCGGATCTGGATTTTCAGGGTTGATGGTTCGAGTCCAAGTCAAGTCATCAAATTTATCTAGGCGTATTAACTAACTTAACTGAGCAACGATAGGTATTTGTGACAAGCACTTAAGTATGCTTAACAAAGTTTTACTTTTTTACTATTTTCCAACATGAAAGTATTTAAGAAGAAAGAATGAAAGACATGCGGATGAAAGTGAGTACAAAGGTTGTTTCTGAGGGTGAAAGTCAGCGAAGGATGAAGGTTACAGAGAGGGTGAAAGTCAGGGAGGGTGAAGGTTAGAATTAGGGCACCGCAAATCACGATGGGGGGAAACACAAAGTGCTGATAATGCTGCAAAGCTCAAAGATAAACTTTCTAATTTTAATTTCGCTCCGGGGTAGGTAAGTATACATCTTACACAAATCAGGGTGTTTTACGACGGAAAACTCTCTCTTCCTTCTCCTCCTTCTCCTCCTCCTCCTCCTTCTTCTCCTCCTCTATCCACCTCCTCTTTGAACAACCCCCACCTCCACCTTCTTACAACCCCTCCCTTACTTCCCCACTCTTTGCACTAAGTATTCAAATAACGCGAATATCACGAGCTTGTATTTGTTGAGTGAAGAGAGACTGAAAATTTATTTTGCGGGAACATTTTGAAGGTAATTATTTTCCGAGAAAACAAAACAAAGCTCTCTGTTGCGGAAGAAATCAAGATTGGA
Source organism: Diaphorina citri (assembly GCF_000475195.1). Classification (NCBI taxonomy): domain Eukaryota; kingdom Metazoa; phylum Arthropoda; class Insecta; order Hemiptera; family Psyllidae; genus Diaphorina; species Diaphorina citri. Next base: position 2,733 of record NW_007378643.1, read on the forward strand.
ATGGGGATCGTGGAAAGCGGCGAAAGAATTCCTGGAATGATGGACAAAAAATGGATAACACATCCCTAAAAGGAATTCAGCTAAAAAGTTCAATTGCTTACCTTATTTAGGAAAAATCCCTATAAGAACCCTAAGTCATCATATAAAATAAGGTAAGCAATTATCTATGTTGTGTGGCTAATATGAATCTAATTAACAATTAAAAGGTTCAATCACGGATGACAATAAATAACTTTGAATAATAAATGACCTTGAATCATGACATTCATGACCAATGACCTTCACGGCTTCGTAGATTCGTAGTAGCTTAACCCATCCTTTAGGGCTGTTCGCCCCTACACCTAAGCCTCGGAGTGGGCTTTTTGTGTTTGGAGTTAAGCTGCTATCCCCGGGCCTTGATGGAACCTAAAAGCACCCTCACTGGCATATTTCAACCTCCTCAGTTTCTCTAAAATTCACCTTAGCCAAAAGGTCAATTGAAGCCATTTTTCCAACGAACTGCCCCAATTACACATCACAAAACAGAACGCAATAATAAATCATAATCATTATCATCACCATCGTTCAAACAATAATAATAGCAATCAAAATAAATACCAGAAAAAAATCGAGCACAGACAATACCCCAAAAACACCTTTAGCGTGACAATGTAAAGGTTGAAATGGAAAACCATAATAGTCATTTCGATAGCGTTATCACAACCATCAGTATCAATTTCATCAATCACCAGTGAGGACAGCAAAAATAATTATCATGGAGTTGAAAATGATGATCAAAAAAAAAAAAAGTAAAAGTGAGGACAGCAAAAATAATTATCATGGAGTTGAAAATGATGATCAAAAAAAAAAAAAGTAAAAAACAGAACTGAAATCCGAGGAGAAAGGGAAATGGGGGAGCTTTCCATCAAAAATCAATCTCGCTGGCAATCAAATTGAAACGAACCCATGTTGTTGGAAATAAAACGAACATACAGAATAAACGAGACCAGTCGTCACGTGTGCGTGAAAACAATACAGCAAAATGTAAAAAAAAAGTAGAAAAAAATCTAAAAAACGACTAAAAAAAAAATCAAAAAAGAGAGTAAAAAATGGCTGGTAACTTCGTAATTTGGAATCGATGGGTTAATTTGAATGAATTTCCAATCCCCTACCTTCATTGTTTTCAAATGAAGAATTTCTGAAAGGCACAACATGAGCCAAGTCACGCGATCACGAGAACACCACGCGGTGATTGAAACCCATAACGATGAAGAGTTGAAACCATAATCATGAAAAATGGGAAACAATGACGATTTATTTAATTTTAATATTTTTAATAATATAATAATAATTATCTAGGTAGTACAGTACCTACATAATTATTATATTAAAGGGATCTAAAAGAGTGGTTTAAAGTTTATTCAGAATGAAGTCAATAAACTTAATATTATTATCTACCTATATTAACTATTAGAAAATTAAGATACTTAATTAATATCAAGGGAAAGTACTTTTTTACTAGTTGAAAATTGAAGAAGAAGAAGAAGAAGAAGAAGAAGAAGAAGAAGAAGAAGAAAAGGTTCTTTTGTTTAAACTTGATACCCCTCGAAGTCCTCAGTGCTCAGTGACACAATGACACATTAGCGTCAGTATCTTTATTGTCTCACTGTTCTCAAGGCTCCGCTATTTTATCATCACCCTTCTGTATTCCCTTTTTTTATTATTCTAAAAATTTCAGAAATTGCCTGCGATTTTTTTCATTTTTACATTTATGTCTGTGAGCCTTTGTATGTCGCGTAGGTAATGAAACATAAACACAGGGATGGAAGTTCGGGACAACGATGGTATGAGCGTATTAGGTTAGGGAATTTAGGGATTTTATTTTGGGATTTTTTTTACTAACGTTCAAAAGTCCCGTGTTATGTATAAAAACCCCACGTTATTGAGGTCATCGGGATTTTATCACTCCCGCTTTTACGGAAGGTTCAAGCTTCAGGCTATTGGAGAAGGAGGAGGAAGACAATCTGACTTATTGACTGAGTTATTGAGTTTAATTTTCGGCGAATAGAACAGTTGCGCTTACGTGGGTGAAGTTTCCAAGTCAAAGAGCAGAAAAAACGAGGAACAATGGAATTTTCCTTTTTCGTCTACGACTTCTAGATCCCGAGATAAATCGATTTAAAATTCCCGCTAAATCTTGAACTCTGACGTCACGGCATATGCTCCCGTACACGATGACGTAACATCAAATGTCCCGAGCAAAGCTCCCTCGCAGGCAACACATTAATGTGTTTGTGCGCTTACGTTTCTGCGCATTTCTTTCTGCTCCTCCGCAAGCGTGCTTGCATACTGGCGCTACCTAGCGGACGAAAAAGACAACTGCGTGAAGTCTGATGTCACACATCTTTGAACTCTTTCATTAGAACGGAAAATAAAAATTGAATTTTCGACCTTTTACAGTTATTTTTTCGGAGTTTTGACCTCAGATTTTGATTTTTCACTACTTTTTACGTAGGAATCGACCATTTAATTATAATTTTTACCCATTTGCAACTTTCCCTTTATCTTTCCCTCTCTCTTTCTCTTTCTCTCTCTTTCCCTTTCTCTCTCTCTCTTTCTCTCTCTCTCTCCCTCTCCCTCTCTTTCTCTCTCTCTTTCCCTTTATCTTTCTCTCTCTCTCTCTCTCTCTCTTTTTCTCTCCCTCTCTCTCTCCCCCCCCTCTCTCTCTCTTTTAATCATCCCTGCAGCATTACGTAACAATTTTCTCTCCCTCTCTCTCTCCCCCCCCTCTCTCTCTCTTTTAATCATCCCTGCAGCATTACGTAACAAACTCCCATTCCTAAAAATAGAATCCCGCGACGATCCCTGGAATAAAAAAAAAGCCTTGGTGTGATATTGTACAACTTGAAGTACATACCTACAACAACACGCTTCGTATTGAATTTCTTATTCTGTTCAAGGCGAAATGTAAAATATTCATGAATGCTTTGATTTTTATTTGCGAGACATTCACATTTTGATTTCGCCCCCTCCCCTTTTTTCTCTCATCTTTCTCCCCCTCATTTCTCCCTCTGTACCCTTCATTTATTACCTTCTCCTTTTTCTTCCCTCATCTTCTTTTTCTCTTTTATGTGTAACCCTCCCTTTATATTCAACCCTCCTTTTAACGCTTTCTCCTTTCTCTCATCTCTTTACCCTTTCTTTGGTTCTCCCTCTTCTCCAATCACCTTCTTTCACCTCTCTCAAAAATTTTATGCCTTTTCTAAAGGCATCTTCCTCCTTTTACACTTCTTCCCTCCCTCTTTCTTTTACCCTCCCTTTTATGCTTCTTCTCCCTTTCCAAGTGTTTCGCCCTCCCTTTTACGCTTTCACCCATCTCTTATCTCTCTCTCCCCTTTCTTTCGTTCTCCCTCCTCTCTCATACCCTCCTTTCATCTCTCTCCCTTTTTGCCCCTTCTCTAATGGCATCTTCCTCCCTCTTTTACACTTTTTCTCTCCCTTTCTTCTCCTTCCTTACCTTTCTCCTCAAAGGGAGGGCCCTTTTACGCTTTCGCCTTTCTTTTATCTCCCTCCCTATCTTTTTCTCCTTCTCCTTTCTTTCATCTTTCTCCCTTACTTCCCCTCCCATAGTTCCTCCATGCCATTTCACAATCTTGTTTTCTTTTCGGCGTATATTTTCGAATGTTTCCAGCCATACGAATTTCAATTACAAAGAATTCGTCGATGTGTTTTCGTTTTTGCGCTCCTTTTGATTCGAGATAACGAGAATAGAAGAACTTTTATACAGTGTGGCCAAAACGGACCAACTAAACTGAAAGGTGATTCATTGGGTTAAAATGTGACTTTTTTGTGGTTTGACTTTGAACGGGAACCCTTGACAGTGTTGCCAGATGTACGGTAATTACCGTATTTGTACGGTATTCGAGCTTTGGTACGATAATGTGTACGGTAATTTGCTGTAAAAGTACGGTACTATGCAAAAATGTACGACTTTACAAAAGTTGCATACGGTAAAGTACGGTATTTTCAGTAAAATTGTATGGTAATCTCAGCTGACCAGTCTGGTAACACTGCCAGGAGAAGTAAAAATGTACGATATTTCTAGCAGTTTTCAAATTTTCTAGCAGTGTACGGTAATTCGGGGGGATCAATCTGGCAACACTGACCCTTGACCCTGCAAATGATCTCAAGTTTGAGCTACAGAGTTCCTCAAACACGATAATAAGTTATCAAATAAAACACGATAATAAGTTATCATTTTTAAGTTTCTCATGTTACCTTTTGAACGTCCTATTGTACGAGTATAGTTACATAATTATGTAGCAGTATTCTGACACAAAGGTATGAGCTAGGTTTTTCTGGAGCTAGGCAAAAGGTAAAATTCCCTCTTCACCACTACATGTAGGGGAATACCCTACCTAATTTTAATAAGAGGGGGAAATAATTTATACAGTTTTATATTTATACAATTCATACATGTTCAGAAAGATTATTTATACAATTTTACCATTCATGCATTCTCAAAAAGATTTCCAAACGCTCGCAATTCGCATTTATATTCAATGGAGTAATTGTTTTTTTGTTCCACCGTGCATTTCATTAGCTTCACCACTTGTTGCTTCACCGCTTGGTCTTTGTCTGGAAAAACTAGGTTGCCGTACCTACAGGAATGTTACCTATGAACATATAGCAATAGAGAGAGAGAGAGAGAGAGAGAGAGAGAGAGAGGAGAGGAGAGAGAGGGTGATGAGGTGGAGATTTTTTTTTTTTTTCCTTTTCTTCAGAAGAGGTTTGATAGAGGGAACTGTAACTGCTAAAAGGTCTTATCGTCCCGAAATCAAAGAGAGAAGGAAGACAGGATAGTAGAAAGCCAGCCGTTACGAGAACGAGCAACATCCGTTTGGGATACAATCGGACCCAGGCGGGAATCGAACCCGCGGCCCAGCGTTTACAAGGCAGACGCGCTACCAACCCTAGTTTATGGATTCCCATATGAAGATCGCTACCATAATGACACCTCATTTCGGTGTAAACTCAAGAAACCCATGCAGCTTCAGAATGAACTGTTAAAAGGCAAGAAGCTACGGGTCGGAACTTTACCTGTAAGTACATACCATAATAGAACATTTTTTTAAAGAGGTTTGACAGAGGGAACTTTAGCTGCTATGGTCTTATCGTCCCGAAATCGAAGAGAGAAGGAAGACAGGATAGGAGAAAGCCAGCCGTTCCGAGAACGAACATTATCATTCCATTCCTTATGTGTTTCCATTTCTTAAGTTCTGTTTTGATTTCCTATGTGTTTTCGCTTCGAGAGATTTTCGGTGACAGGTAGGTATATGAGAGAAAAACATTCAAGTTTTCGTATTTACAGTACACAAACAGTACCTATACCTATTTTCGTTGACACCCTCAAGGAAGAGATGCATATAGATCGTGTCAAAATGTAATTAGTGATCGCACCTATCACTAGGTATACATACTCCTTTGCCTAAGAACAAAGCATCGCAAGTCGCAAGATTCGGAAATTAACTTTTTTTTAGGGTAGGAACAATATATAAGACATCTATTCGGAAATTAACTAACCTCAGAGTTGTATTAGAACTGCTGTGACAAGCAGTCACGCTTGTTGGCATTGTGAGATAGGCATACCTACATAGTTTTCACATCTACCTACTAGAATTCAATACCTACAAAAAAACTAAACCGGGACAGGATAGAATAGAATATAGAATAGAACGGAATAGAATAAAGAAGAGTAGAATATAATAGATAGGATGTGATGACGGAAAAATGAGGAAGGAAAGGAAGAGGAAGAGTGCCGAGTGAAAAAACATGGGGAACTCTCGTTTTTCTGTTCCCGAATGGCTATTTTGTACGTTTTTTGTATAAAATATTACTGGAAGATGCTTTTGACAGGCGTAGCTTCCTCTTATCCCGTGGCACATATCCTTTTGCCAAGCAGGGAATATGAAAATAGTATAATAATAGAAAATCAATAGTAGGGGGACACAGGGACACATGGGGAGCCTGGAGTTAGGGGAGAGACGACCGGAATGGGGAACGTATTGTTTGAAACCAGTCGGGTGGGGGGCAGACGGATGGTATGGAATTCTGGGACTCTCGGAAATTTGGTCGAAGAATTTAGTCCGTGAAACCAAGAGAATAGAGAGACAAAGCCCTGAATATCATGCTGAAGAGAAGAAAAATAGAGCGAAGAGATGCAGTGACCGACAATAAATTGCTAGGTATAAAAGTAATCTTGTGATCCAAAGTTCAAACTAAACGAAAAAGTTCAGAATTGCATTGCGCCAAATTTCATTAAAATCCAACAAACCGGTCGAAACTTATCACAGATTCGCATAACAAGCCAAATGATCTTTTTTTTTTTTTTTTTTTTTTTTTAAAAAAAAAAAATGAAAATTTGTCGTACCTACGAAAAATGAATACATGGTCAATTCGTGACGTCAAAATTTATATCAAAGTTCAAAAATCGTTGAATGGAAGTTTTCTTTACCGATGTATGTACCTATTTGAATTGTGAACAATGAGAAAATAATTGCATTGAATATTATTAAAGTCGATTTATCTCTAGAAAAGTTCACCTAAATAAATACATCAGGTCTATTATTATACAACATGTCCTTTATCTATTGTACAACAACATGTCCTTTACCCTTTTTGTTTGTCTCCTCTCAAGTCTTCCTTCTCGTCTTTATTCGTCCGTTTACTCTCTTTCTCCCCTTTGTTCGTCCCTTTAACCTTCTCCTCCCTTCCTGTTTCTCCCCCCTATTCCCCTCTCCCCCCCCCCCCCACTCTTCTCTTTCTTCCTCCCTTCCTCCATATCTCTGTCTCTCCCTCCGTCCCTCATCGCTCTCTCTCTCTCCCTCTCCCTGTCCCCTCCTCCTCCTTCTTCTTCTCTCTCTCTCTCCCTCCTCTTTCTTTTTCTCCCTCCTCTTCTATCTCTACCTATGTCTCTTTTTTTCTCTCTGTCTATCTATATAATATTACCTTTTTTTACGTATTAGAGCTGAATTCTCCCTCCATACTTTGGCGAATACCAACGAATATATAGCTATAGTTTGTGTCGACTGAAGAGGAAACTGCAGCTCAATAGGTCCATGGCAATTAAACTCAATCTTAGATCTTACTTCTTCTGATGACATTTTTTTTTTTTTTTTTTTTTTTTTTTTTTTTTTAAAAAAAAGGTTTTGAGGGTTTGGGGGAAAAGGGGATTTTTTTTTTCCCCAAAACTTACTTTTTAATGGCAGGATTTCCACTTAGTGAACTCTGCCACCCAACCGGGACATTGTCAATTTGACCTGAACTGTATACGTCTAAAAACATTACCAATTTGCCAGGGTATGCTCTTTAGCAGGAACTGCATACTCGTCTACATGTGAAACCATTACCAGTCTGCATCTAATTCCAAATTTCCATCCCCCATCAAGCACAGGGTTGTAATCCTCAGCCCCGACTTTTGCAATGAAATGGCATTTTGTACGTTATAAGCAGAGCCATTAAGTTCACAGGTACCTGTATAACTGCTGACTGAGGTATTAGTAAGTACATAGATACTGCCAGTGGAGGCTTACAAGGGGAAATACGAATACAAGAGAGACACAAATACGGGTAAATTTTGTCAAAGGGTAAATTTGGTCTTTTTAGGTTGTTTTTTTTTACTATAAATACCTACGTATTTTCAATTTCAATAAAGCCCCCGGTTGGCCACTTCCATGGCAGTTTCTATGCTCCCTGTTCCCTTATTACGTATTACGGTCGAAAAAGGAAGAGAAAATAAAACAAGAGTAAGAGAAAGATAGATAAAGATAAAGAAGAAGAAGAAGAAGAAGAAGAAGAAAAAGAAAAATATAGGAGAGAGAGAAAAGAGAGAGAGAGATATATATAGAGAAAAGGAAAAGTAAAGAAAAATATAGGAGAGAGAGAAAAGAGAGAGAGAGATATATATAGAGAAAAGGAAAAGTGAGAACTACTTGGAGAGACATTTAAGATACATTGGAAACAAAAATTTCATACGATATACGAAACTACATCTCTCTCTCTCTCTCTCACCCTCTCACCCTCTCCCTCTCTCTCCCTCTTTTCTCCTTCCCTCTCTCTCTCTTTTCTCCTTCCCTCTCTCTCTCTCTCTCTCTTTTCTCCCTTCCTCTCTCTCTCTCTCTCTCTCTCTCTCTCCTTCTCCCTCCCTCAAACACACACACGTCTCAAGAATATAAATAATATGTACAAAGTAATGGCAGAAAAATAACACAAGACAGAATAAAGAAAATAGAAGAGATCATGTTGAGATATAATATGGGAAAGAGAGAGAGGGAGAACGAGAGAGAGAGAGGGGGAGGGAGAGAGAGAGAGAGGATGAGAAAAATTGTAAAGAAGAAAAGCATGAGAGGCAGACACAAGTAAAATTGATAGAGAAAAAGTAAAGGAAAGAGAGAGAGAGAGAGAGAAAGTAAACGAAAGAGAGAGAGAGAGAGAGAGAAAGTAAAGGAAAGAAAGAGAGAGGGAGAGAGAGAGGATGAGGAAAATTGTAAAGAAGAAGCACATGAGAGGAAGTAAAGGAAAGAAAGAGAGAGGGAGAGAGAGAGGATGAGGAAAATTGTAAAGAAGAAGCACATGAGAGGCAGACACATGAAAGTGATAGAGACGAATCAAGGAAAGAGAGAGAGGGAGAGAGAGAGAGAGATAGAAGGATAGAGAAAAAGTAAAGGAGAGAAAGAGAGAGGAATAAGAATCATGTCAAAAAGTGAGAGAAAGTTATAGGAGGGAAAGAGAAAAAGACAGAGAGGCAAACAGTGATGGAAATAGAAAGTAGGAAAGAAGAGAGAGAGAGAGAGGAGGGAGAGAGAGAGGGAGAGATGTTACGTCACAATATTTTCAGTCAAAGTTATTATTGCATTTATTTTTCCTTCCTTTTATTACAATTTTGATCTCTCTCTCCCTCCCTCTCTCTCTCTCTCTCCCTACCCCTCCCTCTCTTTTTATCCATTTCTTTCTTCGACGTGTCAGATTTCACAAACAATGAAAAAAAGCTGTGCTCTCTCTCTCCCTCCCCACCCTCTTTTCTTTCTTTCTCTCTTCCCCTCTCCCTTACTCTCTTCTCAGATTTTTCTCTCTTGCTTTTTTTACTCCCCTCTCTCTCTCTCTTCCCTCCCTTTCTCTCCCTCTCCGTCCTTTTTATTTTTCAAGCCACAAGTTTTCTTTTCTCCTCAGGTTTTTAAACACTTCATTTTTAAATCTCCTTTAATCTGGATATATTATCAGGGTGTTTTTCTTTCCTTTTGTCCTCGCTTGTTGTGGGTTAGATAGAGACGAAACAAAGAAAGGGAGAAGAAGGAGAGAGGGAAGATGTTATTTAATGTTGTTTTCTGCTAACCTCGCGTGGATACAAAAGAATGAAGGAAGAAGAGGAGAAGAGAAGAGGGAGAAAATGGGAGAGAGGAAAAAAAAAGACATTAAAAATGGAAGAAATACGTTTATCGTCCCTTCTCTTCGTTCTTTTCCATTCGTCTCCCCTCTTCATTCTTTCACTCGTCCCACTTTTTTTTCATTCCTGCATCCCTCTTCTCCTTCCTTTCCCTAATTCTTCTACATTTCCCTCTCGTAACATCCCCTGTTCCTCTAATTCTTCTCCTCTGCCTCCTAAAACATTCCCTTTTCTTTTCCTCTATCCCCTATAACAGCCCTTCTTCCTCCTATTACATCTCTCCTCCTGTGCCTTCGAAAAAATCCCTCCTACCTCCTATTTTTTCCCCTCTAGCCCCTATAACATCCCTTCTCTCTCCTCCTCGCCCTTCAAAAAATCCCTCCTACCACCCATTTCTGCCCCTCTGCCTTCGAAAACATCCCCTTCCTCGTCCCCTTTTTCTTGGCTATGTGGAAAATGCGACAAACCCCAAGCGAAAACATGAGATACAAGTTTCGGGGATGTTTTTTTTCCGAAGAATACGGGAGTTTTGTGTCGTTTTTACGAATTTTCGTCGGAGGGAAATGGCTCCATTTTAATAATGAAAAAATGGAGGGTGGGGGAATCAGGAACATTTCCATGTTGGTTGGAGGAAATCAGTTTTTCAAAAAAATTCTCCCAAAAGTAGCGACATTTTAGAACGATTTCTTTTCAAAAATTTCAAATATTTAATAGTACCTATGTAGTTCTTCCTTTTCGCAACTTATTGGAGTTATTGGTGAACTTACTCTGGGAACATTTCAAATTTTCTTTTATGTTCAGTGCAGACTCCAGATCCTTTGTTTTGGTTTTCCAACCAGTGTTTTCCAGTAGAATGGGAGGTAGTCCCGAATACTGAAAGTTGAATATGATGCATGACAATGACAAAACGAAACGTTGAGAATAATTTCATCCCTAAAGGTACCTTTACACTGGGGCAATTTAGAAAGCAACCGGCAACAGCAACCTGCAGCATGCGGCATTGCCGCGCCGCATGCGGCGTTGCCTTATACCTTGCGGCGTTGCTTTGTGTGTTGCTAGTGGTTGCTCTACGCCGCAAGGCTTCCCATCAGAAATGGATAGAATTGCCTGTTGCCTTGAGTTGCCAGTGCTGAGAATGGTCTGATTGAGTTTAGTACAGAATAGATTTGTGAACTTTTTACAAAGTGCCTAAATTTTATTTATAATTTTTGGATTTCCAACCAGTGTTTTCTAATATAATGGGAGGTTGTCCCGAATACTGAAAGTAAAACGGCACTATTTTGAACATGCATAACCAAACCGTGAGATTAAAAAACCAGAATAATTTCATCCCTAACCCTAATGGGAGTGTTCAGTTGGAATTTTGGCCCTGAAAGAAACTTTACAATTTTGCACTTTGCAACTGTTTTGACGTCACAACAACTAGTGTAATGGTTATGTTATGCTTTCAAAGGTTTTCTGTAATATTACATTAAAACTTTTGCAAAGAAAGTGCGCAATGTTATGTGCGAAGTTCTAACTGGAGCGAGGACTTCATTTGATTTGAACTGCAAATAATGAAAATGCATTTGGACAGAACTTACCGTCTTTTGCCGAATGTGCGGCTCCAGCCAGGGTTGTGAATATGCCGCACCACACCAGTAGCGCCCCGAGGCGGCACTCTCCTACACCCGATGACGTCATCTTAGATGACCTTCAAATCCTCTCCTTGGAGAAAGCACGTCACCTTGTGGAACACCGAGAATCCTCGATCAGAATTTGGTTCAAGGTGTAAAACGGCCTAGAATGGCGTCCATCCAGCTTCTCTCAACACCATATTCATTTTAGTTCACTTTTGGAGCACATTTTTTTAAATTACAGCGAAAAAGTTATCCATTTGTGTGAAACGTGTTTGCAAAATCAAACGCGTTACAGAGGTCCTGACGTAATTTACCAGAGACGAAACAAAGAAAGGGAGAAGAAGGAGAGGGAAGATGTTATTTAATGTTGTTTTCTGCTAACCTCGCGTGGATACAAAAGAATGAGGGAAGAAGACGAGAAGAGAAGAGGGAGAAAATGGGAGAGAGGAAAAAAAAGACATTAAAAATGGAAGAAATACGTTTATCGTCCCTTCTCTTCGTTCTTTTCCATTCGTCTCCCCTCTTCATTATCTTTCATTCGTCTCCCCTCTTCATTATCTTTCATTCGTCTCCCCTCTTCATTCCCTTTCACTCGTCCCACTTTTCTTTATTCCTGCATCCCTCTTCTCCTTTCTTTCCCTAATTCTTCTACATTTCCCTCTCGTAACACCCCCTGTTCCTCTAATTCTTCTCCTCTGCCTCCTAAAACATTCCCTTTTCTTTTCCCTTTATCCCCTATAACAGCTCTTCTTCCTCCTATTACATCTCTCCTCCTGTGCCTTCGAAAAAATCCCTCCTACCTCCTATTTTTCCCCCTCTAGCCCCTATAACATCCCTTCTCTCTCCTCCTCGCCCTTCAAAAAATCCCTCCTACCACCCATTTCTGCCCCTCTGCCTTCGCTTTCACTCGTCCCACTTTTTTTTCATTCCTGCATCCCTCTTCTCCTTCCTTTCCCTAATTCTTCTACATTTCCCTCTCGTAACATCCCCTGTTCCTCTAATTCTTCTCCTCTGCCTCCTAAAACATTCCCTTTTCTTTTCCTCTATCCCCTATAACAGCCCTTCTTCCTCCTATTACATCTCTCCTCCTGTGCCTTCGAAAAAATCCCTCCTACCTCCTATTTTTTCCCCTCTAGCCCCTATAACATCCCTTCTCTCTCCTCCTCGCCCTTCAAAAAATCCCTCCTACCACCCATTTCTTCCCCTCTAACCCCTATAACATCCCTTCTCTCTCCTCCTCGCCCTTCAAAAAATCCCTCCTACCACCCATTTCTGCCCCTCTGCCTTCGAAAACATCCCCTTCCTCGTCCCCTTTTTCTTGGCTATGTGGAAAATGCGACAAACCCCAAGCGAAAACATGAGATACAAGTTTCGGGGATGTTTTTTTTCCGAAGAATACGGGAGTTTTGTGTCGTTTTTACGAATTTTCGACGGAGGGAAATGGCTCCATTTTAATAATGAAAAAATGGAGGGTGGGGGAATCAGGAACATTTCCATCTTAGTTGGAGGAAATCAGTTTTTCAAAAATTTTCTCTCGAAAAGTAGAGATATTTTCGAACGATTTCTTTTCAAGATCCTCCAATATTTGGTAGTAGTTCTTCCCTATCGCGACTTATTGGAGTTATTTGTAAACTTACTCTGGGAAAATTCAAATTGTTTTCTTTCTATGTTCAATCCAGATCCTTTGTTTTTAGGCTGGCAAAGCCAAATGAATAAAAATAATAAAATTGTCAATTCCAAACTTGAATTTCGCTCCGTTCGGTGGAAAAGTTACGACAATAGGCAGCGTCGTAACGTCCAGATAATTCGTACATGAGAAAACAAGCTGTCCGTGGCTCGTCCACTCAACTGGAAAAGGCTCTCTCCTCTATCTTTCCATTTCCATTCTCTCCTTCTTCATTCCATTTCCATTTTCTATAGGTTTACTCGTGCAAAAATTGTCGAACGGACCAAGAAAATCCACGTCCCCTTCATATTCTGAAACCAGTGGCGGCTCATGACTTTCAGATCACTTAAACGAAGCGAGCGAGTTATTAGATAACCTGAGGAACAAGAATTCTGTATTTCTGGTAGGTAACTGACATCCATTTCTCGGTGTTAGAGGAGACGAACACTATTCACATCAGCAAATATTTCAACGGGTAATTTAAATGCAAATATTTCAACGGGTTAATTTAAAAGCAAATATTTCAACGGGTTACTTTCTGGTGTTCTCGTGTTGACCCAGAAGCTAAGTGGGATTATTCACATCAGCAAATATTTCAACGGGTTAATTTAATTTAAAAGCAAATATTTCAACGGGTCAATTTAAAAGCAAATATTTCAACGGGTTAATTTAATTTAAAAGCAAATATTTCAACGGGTTAATTTAAAAGCAAATATTTCAACGGGTTAATTTAAAAGCAAATATTTCAACGGGTTACTTTCTGGTGTTCTCGTGTTGACCCAGAAGCTAAGTGGGAGCTACCAACCAAGCTGACTAGGCTGACTAATCTGACCATAACTGATGGCTACATAGAGGATTTTATTAACTTGATGGTAAGGGCAATGGAATTGAAGATCAGATATACCAATCATAGTCACCGATAGAGGTGAATTTCTAGGTGTGATATTACTAAAATTACCGGTGCAATATCTTCCATTACATTAATCTTCTAAGCTTTAAGCACAAAGAAGCTTCTTCACCGCATACCTAATTTAATATTCTTCAAAACTTTTAGCGCTGTTCCCGCATTAAAACTTGCTGGTAATGAGTCGTATGGTTTGGAGACAATCAGGGGCGTGTGGTGAGATGTTCAACTGGGGAGGTATACCTAAACCCATAGTAGTGGCGCAGGGTAAGATTTCGAATGGGGGAGCTATGATAAATTTATAGGATGTCGATCTGCGGGTGGTCTTAGGTATGCAGTTTTTGGAGAGAAAAAAAAAAGTACTTTCTGGCACTTTTTGAAGAAACAGCACCGAATTAAATCTTATATGTAGAACTCACTTCATCAGGCCAGCCACTTACCATCAGGTCGGCATGTCAGGTCTACCTGATACCTGATGAGCACACACGCTATCAGGTAGACCTGACACTGACAGGCCGACCTGATCAGGCGTACCAGCAATCAGGTCTACCTGATAGTGAGTTAATAATGTAATTCAAGTTGTCCTCGTATGTAAGGATATAGTATTATGAATAATGAACAATACCAAGTTTTCCTCTTTGATAATGTCGACATTCTTCTCATGTCGTCGCTTATCTATAACGAGTATCTGCCTTTGTTTTGATTAATTCAAATGGAGCATAATATGCATTCGGGTAGAAAATACAATAGTCCGTCCCTTATACCTTTTTATTACTATTGTAATAATAAAGGAAGGACGGACTAAAAAGGGCAAACATTGAGTGAAAGCTCGAAAATTCAAAATCCCACGTAACATGTGAAAATCTGAATGTGAGGTCAAAAACTGTAAAGTTTTGATACCTATTTCAAATGTCAAAAACTCAATTTGAAAATTTGTCGTACACAAGCAATCCGCCGCAGGTCGCTGTTGCCTGTTGCTAGGTTAGGTTGCCCCAGTGTAAAGGTACCTTAATGGGAGTGTTCAGTTGGAATTCAGACCCTGTAGCCCATTCCTGAAAGAAGCTTTACAATTTTGCACTTTGTAACTGTTTTGACGTCACAACAACTAGTGTAATGGTTATGTTATGTTTTCAAAGGTTTTCTGTAATATTACATTAAAACTTTTGCAAAGAAAGTGCGAAATGTAATGTGCGAAGTTCTAACTGGAGCGAGGACTTCATTTGATTTGAACTGCAAATAATGAAAATGCATTTGAACAGAACTTACCGTCTTTTGCCGAATGTGCGGCTCCAGCCAGGGTTGTGAATATGCCGCACCACACCAGTAGCGCCCCGAGGCGGCACTCTCCTACACCCGATGACGTCATCTTAGATGACTTCCAAATCCTCTCCTTGGAGAAAGCACGTCACCTTGTGGAACACCGAGAATCCTCGATCAGAATTTGATTCAAGGTGTAAAATGGCCTAGAATGGCGTCCATCCAGCTTCTCTCAACACCATATTCATTTTAGTTCACTTTTGGAGCACATTTTTTAAATTACAGCGAAAAAGTTATCCATTTGTGTGAAACGTGTTTGCAAAATCAAACGCGTTACAGAGGTCCTGACGTAATTTACTTCTCGGCACAGCCATTATTTTAAACATGAAAACGTAATAAAAATGTAAATCACATTTTGATTGGGTGATCATTAGGTGAGTAATAGTAGGCAATTAGTTACCGAGGTAGCTATTAGCTATTTTGAATAAATTGTTGTTAATTGCGTCGATTTAATAACTGGACTATAAAATCTCGACACCTTTAGTTGGCACTTTAGTAGGAGCACTTTGATATTACTTTCTTTAACGATAATTTTAATATTTTGGTTTGACTAGAATCCATCATTAATCAAAAAGGTACAGCTATTGAAAAACACAATGGAGTTTCATAAAAACATTAGATGAGTGAATTTATGAAATAATCTAACTGGAACATAAAGCACCTATAGTAAGGAGAACTTCTTACCTACCTCTCTTCTTATACCTATGTACCTCCTTTCCTCAAGTGTAAGAAATATGAAACTAAGAAAATCTTGCTAATAAATATTTCACATTTAACCCTTGTGTGTCCTAGGTGTTTGAAATGTCAGGGAAATAGGTAGGTACCTATACCTACCCACGAGTATGTAGACATAGGTAGGTAGGTATGCCACTAACCCTTTGAATCTGTATTGTTTGGTACAAACTTTGAATCTACTACATCAGTGCCCTCTACAATCTAGATTTTGCACAAAATTTGTTAATCTATTTTTGATTTTTTTTTTTTTTTTTTTTTTTTTTTTTTTTTTTTTTTTTTTTTATAGGCTGGCTCATAATAGAACAGTTGCGCTTACGTGGGCAAAGTTCCTAAGTCAAAGAGCAGAAAAATTGAGGAACAGCTTATTTTCTCTTTTTCATATACGACTTCTTGATCCCGAGATAATCGATTGACGTCCGAGATAATGACGTCACGGCATACGCTCCCGTACACGATCAGGGAAATAACCCATAATACTTAAAAAATCAATTTCGGTCGGGGGTGAACTTTATTCAAAACAAAGAAGACGCGTTCTCGGAACTGTTCGCTTTCTCTTATCTCTTCTCTGTTTGATTTAGGGACGATATGATCTCAGTATAGTTACAGTTCCCTCTTTCCAACGTTTCATCCCAACCAGAATTTTTTTGACGACTCCAGCCATCGAACCCACAATCCCCTCATTCCTGTTCCAGGATCAGAAGCCCATGAGCTGGGTCACCACGAACAACAAGACAGGGAAGCTAGAAGGCCATGGAATAGCGTTCGAGATCCTCAACACGTTGAGTGCTAAGTATGAGTTCTCCTATGAGATTATACTACCGAGTAGGAAGACCTTGCTAGATCAGGATGGAAGCATCATGAACATTCTGAAAACTGGGGTAAGTACATCTGCTTCTGGTATACCGAGGGTACTGCGGTCCGAATCTCAGCATGGACATAAAAATAAAATACTGATCTGAAGAGACCATTTGTAAGATAAGTTGAATAAAGTTCCAATTGATCAATTTGATTATTTATTTATCCAAGAGGTTTGAAAGAGGGAGCTGTAACTGTTAGGCCCTATCGTCCCGAAATCGAAGAGAGAAGAAGGACAGGATAGGAGAATGTCAACCGTTCCGAGAACGAACCTTATCTGTTTAGGATGAAATCCGGGAATCGCGAACCTGCTGATTGGAATTCCTAGACTGATTGGGATTACGAAAGAAAATTTATCTTTTTTGAGAAAGAAGTTATGAAATAGGTAGTTACATTCTGTTAGGTAACTCCTTCTGTTCACGGATGACCACCCATTAACCATTAGGACAGAAATGACATTGTTGTCATTACGGCTGTCATTTTGAGTGACGGTTTTTTAACGAAGGCGATGGTCTAATTCCTAATAGGTATTCGTAGAGTGGAATGAGGTGTAGAACGAGAAAGTTTGAGGAAAGAGGTGGAGAGGAAGACCAAAGCTGAGGCGGAGAAAGAAGGTTGAGGAAGACTTGAGAGAGAAGGGATGAAGAAGGAGAAGAGGTAGGATAAAATAGGTTAAGGCCGACCCTGAATAAAATGGGGACTACCTATAGTGTGCGTGAAAAAAGAAGAAGAAGAAGAAGAAGAGAGGCGGAGGTGGCATCTTGACCATTACATTCAAAAACTGAGCCCCTTTCGTGCTAATTTTATTGTTCACAATATGTATTTTCTATTTTTCATGCCTTTATGGTGTAGTGTCCATTCTTTGGTGACTTTTATGGTTCTCGGCGGTACCCTCAGCTCCCCCCTCTAAAAAATCCCCCCCTTCATTTTCCCCTTTTCATAGGAGGTTGACATGGTGGCAGCTTTCGTCCCCGTTCTGAACATCAAGAAAAACAAAATGGCGGCCCTGGTCAAATCGGAAGAGGAGGAGCTCAAGTTACAGCTGCAACAGGAAGAGGCGATGAAATGGAAGTGGGGGATCGAACTCGGACAATCCCAATACGTCGTCATGATGAAGCGACCGCATGAATCCGCCACTGGTTCCGGCCTTCTGGCTCCGTTTGAGATTGAGGTGAGGTGGAAGTTGAGTGTTCCATTTTACCCCGTGTTCCCCTTGAGATGACTTCTTTTGTTTTTATTAGAAGGAATTTTGATTGTGTTAAGCAGAAATGCTTGTCACAATATTGTCGTTCCCTGCTTAATGCACTACGCTAAATTTTATGACTTGACTTGGACTCGAACCACCAACCTCCAGATCCGAAGTCCAGCGCGCTAACCACTACACCACTGAGGTTAGTTTTTGTTTTTATTTTTCTAAAAGACCAAGACCAATAAAAGGTGCTTATTACATAGTAAATACCTTTTATTGGTCTTGCCTTATAATGAAACTTTAACAAAATTGGTCTTGCCTTATATCTATAGGTAGGTAGGTACTTTATAATGAAACTTTAACAAAATTGGTCTTGCCTTATATCTATAGGTAGGTAGGTACTTTACCTACCTACCTATAGATATACCTACCTACCTATAGATATGTAAAGAGTGAGTGAGTGACTTATAAAAAGAACTACTCAGTCAATGAGTCAAATCCTAACTCCCTACCCTATAGCCTAGAGGGCTTTGAAGAGTGAGTTACATATTTTTGGATCTGACTTATTGACTGAATAGTTCACTGAAAAGAGTAGCTTTCTTTTATAAGTCACTCCCCCACTCACTCTTAAAATATGTCTAGTTTTGGAAGTTATTATCCAAAGTACCTATCTAACCTACTTCGTACACAGAAAGCCTACTCCGAGACTTATGTATGTAGGTGAAGGGGCAAACAACCCTATAGGTCGGCTTAAGCTGATACGAACCTAACCTCTCGCACTTCTCAGACCTCAAGCAGGTATAATTTCGTACCTTGACGATTAATTTAGAATAGAATAGAATATGTATATTGTATATACCTTGTTCATACTGCCAGAATGAGACTGAAAAGTCCCTTTACTCCCGCAGTCTAAACAAGGTCTTATATATTTCATAGGTAAAGTTTACTAATAACTCTAATAAGTTACAAATTACAAATACCTACAAATTTACGTCTAATATCCGTTTCGTCTCCCGGCCAGGTTTGGTTCCTCATCCTAATCTCCTTGGTTCTGATTGGTCCAATCATGCATGCCATCATGAGGGTCCGGCGCTGGCTATCCGGCACACAATCGGAACTCTACCCTATCTCAGCTTGTACATGGTTTGTGTATGGAGCTCTCATGAAGCAGGGGTCTACTTTGAATCCCCGGACTGGTAAGAAAAATTAATCAAGTTAAATTTGTTTGTTTGTTTTTCTTTTTTTTTTCCTTTTTTCGCCAGCCTAGTTAGATTTGGGTTGTATCGCGTCTGCCTTGTAAGCGCTAGGCCGCCGGTTCGATTCCCGTCGGTGCGGATTTTATACTAAACGGATAATGTTCGTTCTCGGAACGGCTGGCTTTCTCATATCCTCTCTTCCTTCGCTTTCGAGACGATAAGACCTTGGCAGTTGCAGTTGACTTGAGTTGGACTCCACCAACTTCCAGATCCGAAGTTCACCGCGCTAACCACTACACTTCACTAGTCACTACAGCACAGGCAAAAAAGAGTTAGGTTAGGAGGAGAATAAATAAGGCCTTTCCACGTGGCACAGAGAATTGGGCCTTATTCAGGACTCGAGTGGTATGTAGGGGTCAAATACCCCTACCTATGTAGGGTAAGTGTACCATTTATTCGCCCACCTAAAAAACGTACCATTTTTTGATAAGTGTAACCTACTGTGGAGGTAAAATACAGGAGAAGGAAAGTATTTTAAAATTGTGACCTAACATAAAATGGATCTTCACAGCACTTCAATATTTCTAAATGCTTGTTACCTTGATACAAAAACTAGTAGAAAGATTTTGTTTTACACTCTCTAATGTGTTTGATCAGACTTGTAGTTAACATCAGTTCAGTAAGGGTTGGCTGGCTGTTGCCCTGTCCTACTTATTCTCTCTACATACAAGTTGAATAGAAGCCTATTGTTGACATAATATTCACTATCCATATTATCATGGTTATATTTGAGGCTGCTAACCCAACTGGCATGTGTGTTGGAGGCATTGTTCCAGTTTTGTTCATGTGAAGGATTCGAGTTTGGAGGTGGAGGAGCATCTATGAAATTACTATGAACTTGATGATGGTCATTCTGAAAAATAAAACAAAGTCACACATAGATTTTTACTTTCCTTATCATACAGGAAGGAAAGTATATAATTATATATATTTATCAGAGCATTAAATCAGAGCATTAAACCTGCCTTGGTGGCGTAGTGGTCAAGACGCTCGCCTGGTAAACAGGAGGGCGTGGGTTCGATCCCAGCCGAGGTATGGAATTTTATCCTCATTTATTTGAGAATTTGACCACATAATAATGGAGCTCTAAGGGTTAGGTGGTAGAGAATGCCTAAGGCGTTAACCTCGCCTAGTGGTTGCCTTCCACTCAACAACAACAACAATAACAACAAAAAAACCACCACCACCACCACCACCACCAACCACCACTACCACTCAAACTATTATTTCGATCCAATATAGCGCCATAAATTTATGTCTTCCCTTCTACCTCCTCCGTTCATTGCCTCTTCATTCTCCTTCTCTCCTCTTTCATACCACTGTTGATCCTCCTTCTCCTCCTATACGTCTTCTACCTCTTGTTTTTCTCCTCTTTCACCTTCTTCTCTTTCTTCCTCCTCTCCTTTTCGATATCATTCTTCTTCTCCTCTCCCCACTCTCTTTCTTCTCCTCTTCTTTTCCACCTCCCGTACACGTAGACACGTACATTATTCTCCTTCTCCATCTGGTTCTTCCTCTTCCTCTACTATTTCTTCTCCTTCTTCTGCCTCCTTCTTTTCTTCTTCCTCCTTCTCTTCTGCTCCTTACAGATCATCGTCCTTCTCCCCATCCTCCTCCTCCCCTCCTCCTCCTCCCCTCCTCCCTTTCTTCCCGCCCCTCCTGTTCTTCCTCTTCCTCTACTATTTCTTCTCCTTCTTCTGCCTCCTTCTTTTCTTCTGCTCCTTACAGATCACCGTCCTTCTCCCCATCCTCCTCCTCCCCTCCCCTCTTTCTCCTCCTTCCCCTACTTGTGACACACCGATTGTCCAAATAACATTTTTGTTTCGGAGTTTTTTTTGTGAACGCCTGTTATATTCGTCTAATTATGCAATGTGCTCACTTACAGAGCCAGGTTCGATCCACGCCCGGTACACAAAGAGATAAAGTTCGTTCTCGGAACGGCTTGCTTTCTTCTATCCTGTCTTCCTTCTCTCTTCACTTTCGGGACGATAAGACCTTGGCAGGTAGAGTTCTTAAAAAAAAAAAAATGTCTTTTTGTTTCATTATTTCATTTGTTTTTTTTTTTTTTTCCTTTTTTCTCATTTGTTTCATTATTTCTATTCCAGATTCAACCCGTATCATGTTCGCATCCTGGTGGATCTTCATCATGATTCTCACCGCTTTCTACACCGCTAATCTCACGGCTTTCCTTACCCTATCACAGTTCACGCTGCCTATCCATAGTGTAGAAGACATCGCCAATCCTACCAACACTTGGTGTGCGGAGGCGGGCGGTGCTGTTGAGTATTCTATCAAGGTGGGTCGGAAGGTCCTGGGTTCGATTCCCGCCGATTATTATTATTTTCAACGCAAATAATGCTTGGGTGCATATAAAAAGAAAAAAGCCAGTCTAGTTAGCTTGGAAGGTAGCGCGCCTGCCGTGTAAGCGCTAAGTCGGCTGTTCGATTACCGGCCGGGAAGAACTTTATCATCAACAGATAAGATTCGTTCTCGGAACGGCTGACTTTCTCCTATCCTGTCCTTCGTTTTTCGATTTCGGGACGATAAAATCTCTGTTGTTACGGTTCTCTCTATCAGATCTATTTTTAAAAATAATAGGGTAGTGATACCCTCAAGTTAAAAACACACTACCATCACGTCACGTGAACTCATGGGGAGTCAGAAATGTGAGCTCAAGTGACGTGATGATAGTAGTGTGACTGTCTTGAAAGAGATTACCTACCTTGGTGGTGTAGTGGTCAAGGCGCTCGCCTGGTAAACAGGAGGGCGTGGGTTCAATCCCAGCCGAGGTATGGAATTGTATGTACAAACCTGCCTAGGTGGCGGAGTGGTCAAGACGCTTGCCTGGTAAACAGGAGGGCGCGGGTTCGATCCTAGTCGAGGCATGGAATTTTATCCTCGAAATAATTTGAGAATCTGACCACAGAGATAGTAGTAGCCTACTGCTGGAGTAAAGGGACTTTACGAGCAGTATAAATAATAATAATAATGCTTACTTATACTGCTCGCATAGGACTGAAAAGTCCCTTTACTCCAGCAGTAGGCTACTACTATTATTGTGGTCAAATTCTCAAATTATTTCGAGGATAAAATTCCATGCCTCGACTAGGATCGAACCCGCGCCCTCCTGTTTACCAGGCAAGCGTCTTGACCACTCCGCCACCTAGGCAGGTTTGTTCATAAATTTATAGCAGAGAATTCCAGCGATGAAACGAGCGCCTAGACCACTACACCACCGAGGCAGGTACTACACCACCGAGGCAATAAGTAATATTATTATTATAATAATTTCTTGCAATGATATCAGCTACTACTGTTTTCAACGAATCTGTGTTACTTGAGTTAAGCTACGGCCGGTAGGGTGGACAGAAGAATCGACTAGTAACACTAGAAAGGTACCTAATTATCTAATAACTAACAACCCTACACTAGAAAAGAGAGAAATTCACAAGCTTCGGCTTTTACGGATGGGTATACCATTTGTTTGATGAGAGAGTTGTTCTGAAAAACCAATAAATGGAAACTTATAAAATTAATTAATTAAATTAACAACTTTTTATTTCGTCGAGGAAAAATAAATCTTTTCTATTTTTTATACCAAAAGGATGAATAAATAGGAAAAATAAGGGGGAGAAATATTTCATTAGAATAGTGAAGGGTAATTTATAGTGTCTAAACAGGACCGGACTTATATTTTCAGGGCCCCTAGGCCCCATAAATTTTAGTGCCAATGTGGGGCCTGAGGTAGGGGGTAACTAGTAAAGTTAGTAAAAAAAATAATAATAATAAAAAAAAAATAATAAAATACAATTACATAACTGAAAAAAAAAAAAAAAAAAAAAAAAAAAAAAACTTTAAAACAAACACCCCCTTCCTCGCCTCCTTTTTCTTGGCTATGTGGAAAATGCGACAAACCCCAAGCGAAAACATGAGATACAAGTTTCGGGCTTTCGGGGATGTTTTTTTTCCGAAGAATACGGGAGTTTTGTGTCGTTTTTACGAATTTTCGTCGGAGGGAAATGGCTCCATTTTAATAATGAAAAAATGTTCCGAAGAATACGGGAGTTTTGTGTCGTTTTTACGAATTTTCGTCGGAGGGAAATGGCTCCATTTTAATAATGAAAAAATGGAGGGTGGGGGAATCAGGAACATTTCCATGTTGGTTGGAGGAAATCAGTTTTTCAAAAAAATTCTCCCAAAAGTAGCGACATTTTAGAACGATTTCTTTTCAAAAATTTCAAATATTTAATAGTACCTATGTAGTTCTTCCTTTTCGCAACTTATTGGAGTTATTGGTGAACTTACTCTGGGAACATTTCAAATTTTCTTTTATGTTCAGTGCAGACTCCAGATCCTTTGTTTTGGTTTTCCAACCAGTGTTTTCCAGTAGAATGGGAGGTAGTCCCGAATACTGAAAGTTGAATATGATGCATGACAATGACAAAACGAAACGTTGAGAATAATTTCATCCCTAAAGGTACCTTTACACTGGGGCAATTTAGAAAGCAACCGGCAACAGCAACCTGCAGCATGCGGCATTGCCGCGCCGCATGCGGCGTTGCCTTATACCTTGCGGCGTTGCTTTGTGTGTTGCTAGTGGTTGCTCTACGCCGCAAGGCTTCCCATCAGAAATGGATAGAATTGCCTGTTGCCTTGAGTTGCCAGTGCTGAGAATGGTCTGATTGAGTTTAGTACAGAATAGATTTGTGAACTTTTTACAAAGTGCCTAAATTTTATTTATAATTTCGTATTGTTTTTCACATTTATATTGGTTATATTAATCATCCAGATTTTCCAATAACAAATTAACAAAAAGGTTAGGTTAGATTAGGTTAGGTTAGGTTTTTTGAATTTGAATTTGCTTTATTTACAGGTTAGGTTAGGTTAGGTTAGGTTTTTCACACGGAAATTATTGGCAAGGTAAATTAACCCGAAAACCGCCAAAAAGCGGTCCCAACCCAACCCAACCTAACCTAACCCAACCCAACC
>NW_007378643.1:26816-31831 GCF_000475195.1 Diaphorina citri
TTTTTTCTTCTTTTCTTCTAGCTAAAAATACGCAGTAAATTTCTTTCTTTTCTCGCTAGCACTGTTTTATCTTCTAATTATTTAGTGTACAGGGTGTTTTATAGTGACTGTTAACTGCCTGAGTTGCCGATAAAGGTGCTTTTTTACGGCGGTAATTTCTGAGATGAGTGAGATTGACACCCTGCAATAGAAAGAAGAATCTCTCATTGTGTGAGTTTCGATAGGTATTTAGTAAGAATATGCAGTTGCTTATTCGGCGAATTACTTCTTTGTTAGTACACATTTCTAGACTTCTACGAGTATAAAACGAACAAAATATTTTTCTCGTTTTTCATTTGGTCAGTTTTCGTACCACCCTGTACAAATATATTTCATCTCGTTTTGTTCTTTATTTCAGTTCAAGCACCTTTGTGCTAGCTATTTTTGGCATTTCTCTATTTACATCGAAAAACATTAAGGTAAATATTGAAACCTAACGGGAAAGAGAAGATAGAAGTTTGTCTTTTCTAGAAATAGAAACAGAAAAGAAACTCGAACTTTTTTCTTGAAAAAAAGAAAAAAAATCCCTGTGCAAAAATAGCGGAATTTATTTTCATTCCTAGGACATTGCACCGGAGGAAAGAGATATTCTCAGTTCTAGGAACCAAGAGTCTAATTGTGCTGATTGTGATTGCACTGAAAACTATTCACATCCAGAGACCCAGACCCCTTGCACATCATCCCAAAAATTGATTGAGTACCTTTACCCCACTGCGTACCTTTGCCCCATCCTACCCTACATATCACCTTTTTCATGAGGAAAATGGTGTGGTTGGATGGAAAATCTCACTACGTGACAATTCCGCCATAAAGCCTTCTCCACAAGAACTGAAACCATCCACAAGTGTTTGTCCCAAGTGTCTCTCTGCCTTCTAAACAAAACCTCCCAAAAATACCGCAGCATTGATCGAAAATCCCCCTTTGAGGCATTCGGGCTCGTATGTGCTATCAGCTATCAGCTTTGTGTGGTTAAAAATAGAACGATCGTTTCCAATGTGTGGGTAAAGATAAACCGTCCGTAAGATAAATTTAGGCCGGAGATAACGAAAACCTTTGGGAAGGGAAAAAAGGGAAAATAAAGAGAAGGGAGGGGAAGAGACTTTGAGAGGGGAAGAGTCTTTGGGAGGGGAAGACTGGAAGGGAAGAGAGAGAGAAAAAGGGTAGCAGGAAAGAGAAGATTCCTCAAAAGAGAAATCATTCAATCTATTTTAATGAACAAAGAAAGCCCCCCAACCCCACCCGGTGTGAAGGGTTAGAGCCTAAAACATAACAATCACCACCAAACCACACTCACTTACAAGGGAGGGGGGGTACCTGTACTTTATGCTGGTGCATTTGTGGACGTTTATCATGTATACGTTAAGTGTCTCCTTGGTAATCATACTAATCATTCTCTAGTAATCTGATACCTGAATTTAAATTCTACCTTGTAGATATTTAAACAAAATTCAACCATTCGGTTGATCTCCTAATAATCCTATAACATCATCATTTTAAATGGTACCTACTAGCACTTAAATAGATTTAGAATATTTAGATACTAATACAGAACAGAACAGTTGATCTGCTATAAGCTATAAGCATTCCAAATGATACTATCGATGCATAAATTCACGAACACAAAAGTTACCTTATCCGCGGTCCGTTAAATAGACTATAAAAAAAGTTATTTATGTCCCAAACTATTTTCCATCGAGCAGGAAGAATTAAAAACAAATTGATAATAATAATTGACTTCCCCAGCTGTACAGGTTCCAGACTCCCGAGCACTTCACAATATTTTGGTTTGACTAGAATCCATCATTAATCAAAAAGGTAGTACAGCTATTGAAAAACACAATGGAGTTTCATAAAAACATTAGATGAGTGAATTTATGAAATAATCTAACTGGAACATAAAGCACCTAGCTTATAAGGTTAATGGATATTAAATTTCCGTAATTAGAGCTGAAAATTTATTACCTGTAATAAAGAAGAGAAAGATCAATAAATTAGCAGGAGAATTATTATCGTATGGGAACTGCTGGAATGTCATGAAAATACCATCATTCCGTTATTAGTACGATAAATAATGATTTCTCATGGGATAAATCTGTTAATATATCACATGAAAACTCGTTAAATGGGGAAAAGCTAACCTGAAGATGATGAACTTTCAAGACCTCCTTGGTGAAATATCAACAAAAATATAAATAAGTGACCTTTCCCATGTTTAGGTATGTCTCAAAAATGTGAAATGTGCGGATCTGTTTTGAATCTGTGTCCCAGTTCCTTGGAATTCTCAGCAGACTAACAAAATGTAAAATAAAGATTATAAAGAGGAATTTTATAAAGAAAACCTTGAGGAAAAGAGGAGAAAATGAAAAGAAAGATAAAGACAGAGGAGGAAGAGGGAAAGGCAGACAAACGGCGGAGCAATGAAGAAAAATGGAGCTGAAGAAGGAGAGGAGCTCTTTAAAATTGTCTTAAGACTAGAAGATAATGTAAAATGTACAAACTTTTTTTGGCAACATTTTGTTCAAAATTACATGAAAAAGTATTTATAAAAATTTTTTCTTCTTTTCTTCTAGCTAAAAATACGCAGTAAATTTCTTTCTTTTCTCGCTAGCACTGTTTTATCTTCTAATTATTTAGTGTACAGGGTGTTTTATAGTGACTGTTAACTGCCTGAGTTGCCGATAAAGGTGCTTTTTTACGGCGGTAATTTCTGAGATGAGTGAGATTGACACCTAGCAATAGAAAGAAGAATCTCTCATTGTGTGAGTTCCGATAGGTATTTAGTAAGAATATGCAGTTGCTCATTCAGCGAATTACTTTGTTAGTACATATTTCTAGACTTCTACGAGTATAAAACGAACAAAATCTTTTTCTCGTTTTTCATTTGGTCAGTTTATTTCGTACCACCCTGTACAAATATATTTCATCTCGTTTTGTTCTTTATTTCAGTTCAAGCACCTTTGTGCTAGCTATTTTTGGCATTTCTCTATATTTACATGGAAAAACATTAAGGTAAATATTGAAACCTGACGGGAAAGAGAAAATAGTAGAAGTTTGTGTTTACTGGAAATAGAAACAGAAAAGAAACTCGAGCTTTTTTCTTGAAAAAAAAAAAAATCCCTGTGAAAAAATCGCGGAATTTATTTTCATTCCTAGGACATTGCACCGGAGGAAAGAGATATTCTCAGTTCTATCCCTGTGAAAAAATCGCGGAATTTATTTTCATTCCTAGGACATTGCACCGGAGGAAAGAGATATTCTCAGTTCTAGGGACCAAGAGTCTAATTGTGCTGATTGTGATTGCACTGAAAACTATTCACATTCACAAACCCAGACCCCTTTTGACTGAGTACATTTACCCCACTGCGTACCTTTGCCCCATCCTACCCTACATATCACCTTTTTCATGAGGAAAATGGTGTGGCTGGATGGAAAATCTCACTACGTGACAATCCCGCCATAAAGCCTTCTCCACAAGAACTGAAACCATCCACAAGTGTTTGCCCCAAGTGTCTCTCTGCCTTCTAAACAAAACCTCCCAAAAACACCGCAGCATTGATCGAAAATCCCTCTTTGAAGCATTATTCGGGCTCGTATGTGCTATCAGCTTTGTGTGGTTAAAAATAGAACGATCGTTTCCAATGTGTGGGTAAAGATAAACCGTCCGTAAGATAAATTTAGGCCGGAGATAACGAAAACCTTTGGGAGGGGAAAAAAGGGAAAATAAAGAGAAGGGAGGGGAAGAGACTTTGGGAGGGGAAGAGTCTTTAGGAGGGGAAGACTGGAAGGGAAGGGAGAGAGAAAAAGGGTGGCAGGAAAGAGAAGATTCCTCAAAAGAGAAATCATTCAATCTATTTTAATGAACAAAGAAAGCCCCCCAACCCTACCCGGTGTGGAGGGTTAGAGCCTAAAACATAACAATCACCACCAAACCACACGCAGTCACAAGGGGGGGTACCTGTGGGGTGGGAGAATTAATTGATTGAAAATCGAGGGTAGTAGGGGAGGGTGGGGGTAGGTATATCAGGGACGTTTGCTGTGTGTGCAGCTTTCTGTGCTCTCTCTCTCTCTCTTTCTTTTTTTTTAACTACCTAAATGTTTTGCACAAAAATTCAATATTTCCACCTCATTTCATGGAAATCAGACCACTTATTGGAGAATTATCGCAGAAAAAACAGACTTCAAACGGGAAAAATAAAAAGTAAAAGTCTCTAAAATAATGAGAATAACAGATAGTAGGACTGTGTAGGAATATAATTTATTGGATTTCTCAGAATGAATTCAGGATTCTTAGAATGAGACTGGTATTTTAATAAAAAACGAATTATCTACCGTTTCACTGAACAGAATTTACAGGAATAATTTCAACAGGTTTCCCAGAAGTGAAATTCAAGAGGTTTCTCTGAATTATATCTTGCTAGCGCTTATCGCCCTTAGGGGCGGAGTTGGACCTTAGTGGATTTCTCTCCCAGGTCAACTAAAGACTTTCAAAGGTCAACTGAAGCTCATTGACCCCAGAACGCGTCCGATTTTCCACTCAATTATCTTCGTGTACAATCTTGTTATACTTCTTACACGATGGAAAAATAATGAAATTAATCTCGTGTAAATTTCAAGATGAAAATCTGAAAGCACCTTCAGAACAAATTGCAGGAGTAAAGAAAAATCAAAATCGTTGTGATGTATAGGTATGTAGGTTATGACATAAGCTTGCCATAGGAGTGGCGTAGGGAGCTAAATATTTAATAAAAGATAACATCGATGCAGTGGTTGACTTACCATTTGGTTAAACTCGGACGCCACCAACTTCTTTGGGAGAAGCTGGAAAACCCGCTCCCAACACTTCTGGTTTTCACTCCTGCCAACGGATAATTCTCAGGGAAAGTTAAGCCTTTTTCCCAAGGGCTCTTGGAATCGAACCAAGACAAGGGCCTTATGACACATAGTTTAGTCAGGACTCCGATTGCATGCTTGTTAGA
>NW_007378643.1:32073-86321 GCF_000475195.1 Diaphorina citri
GTGGAAGGTGAAGTGATGGAGGATTTGTACACGAGGAAAAAGGAGGCGAAGGAAAAGAAGAACGACAAAAGAAAAAAATTGATGATGGAAAGGAGAAGACAAAAGGGGTTGGAGGTGGTAGCATAGGTGGAGAAGAAAGACAAAGGAAAGGTCTGTGGAAGTGCAAGATGATAATGGAGGTGAAGAGGAGAAGACAAAAAGAAAGAGATAGAGACTGTGGAGACGAAATAAAGGGAAAGAGAATAAGGTGGAGGAAGGAAAGATAAAGTGGCATATACGTAAATACACAACCTACTGAAATATTAAAATCTTAACCTCAAAAACCTCTCTCTCTCTCTCTCTCTCGGTGTTCTGTCATTCGAAGAATTTCAAAATTTCCAGAGATTCCCCAGAAACTAATTTCAAGGGTCATGAAATTATTTCCTCACCCAAATTTTTTCGCCTCAAAAATGGAGGTGGAAAATAAAATGAGAGAGAAAAAAAAAAGACTGAAATGAAAGAAATAAAAATAATAAAGCCGGGAATTGTAAAATTAAACGAAATATACCTACCTACCTACCTACCTAATAGGTACCACCCTCCCTCCCCAAGAAGTGTCAAGATTAGAAATGTAGAAGTCACAGAGCCAGTTTTATTTTAATAACTTAATCTTGGTGAATTTCATTCTAAAGCCTGCTGTGCTGATTTTTAGAAGCACAAAAAAAAAAAAAAAAAAAAAAAAAAAAAACCATTGCCGCCCGGGGGCCGGGGCCACTGATTTTTAAGAAGCACAAAAATTCGATTCCCGAACAGGCCGAACTTTATCCTTAACACATTAGATTCGTTCTCGGAACGGCTGACTTTCTCGACTTCCTTCTCCTCTCTTCGATATCAGGATGATAAGACCTCTGTTGCTACAGTTATCTCTATCAAAACGCCTTAGGTAAAAATGGAGAAAAAAATATTTAGGTACAATTTGCGAAAAATAGGTGAATACCTACCTAGAAATCATTAAGAAAATCCTTCAAAATTTATAGACAGCAGGAAAAAAATCAACACTTCTGACCCATTTCCATCTGGTTTCACTATACCTGTAATCTGTACTTACCTATTTGTAAGTATGTACCTACATAATTTATGAAGCTACATACGTAAACATAATCACAAGAATGTATTCTGGAAATTACAATATTATCTCAAGTTGAACTAAACCCCTGGGGTGACAGATTTTGTCTTCAAAAAGATGCAACGAGAGAGAGAGAGAGAGAGAGAGAGAGAGAGAGAGAGAGAGAGAGAGAGAGAGAGAGAGAGAGAGGAGCACTTACCACCTGTCAGGAAAAAAATCAACACTTCTGACCCATTTCCATCTGGTTTCACTATACCTGTAATCTGTACTCACCTATTTGTAAGTTTGTACCTGCATAATTTATGAAGCTACATACGTAAACATAATCACAAGAATGTATTCTGGAAATTACAATATTATCTCAAGTTGAGCTTAACCCCTGGGGTGACAGATTTTGTCTTCAAAAAGATGCAACTAGAGAGAGAGAGAGGGAGGAGATAACAAAGACAGAAACAAATAGGTGGTAATTTCCTTGGGGTTATGTGATATTATGGCTTATCTTTTATCCCATACTAAAACTCATAACACCCCCCTCCTCCTCCCTCATAATCTCTCCCCCCCTCCCTCTCCTATACAAAGTAAGTATACAGTGATAGTAAGGAGAACTTCTTACCTACCTCTCTTCTTATACCTATGTACCTCCTTTCCTCAAGTGTAAGAAATATGAAACTAAGAAAATCTTGCTAATAAATATTTCACATTTAACCCTTGTGTGTCCTAGGTGTTTGAAATGTCAGGGAAATAGGTAGGTACCTATACCTACCCACGAGTATGTAGACATAGGTAGGTAGGTATGCCACTAACCCTTTGAATCTGTATTGTTTGGTACAAACTTTGAATCTACTACATCAGTGCCCTCTACAATCTAGATTTTGCACAAAATTTGTTAATCTATTTTTGATTTTTTTTTTTTTTTTTTTTTTTTTTTTTTTTTTTTTTTTTTTTTATTTTTTCTTTTTTTTTTTTTTTTTTGGTTTACAATCTCATGAAATCCATTTTGGATGACGTATCAATAAATCTGTTGATTCATCAAAAAGCCCTTTTTGGTTCAACATGTTGGGATTTACAGTAATTTTTCCTGT
This sequence comes from Diaphorina citri, assembly GCF_000475195.1. NCBI lineage: Eukaryota > Metazoa > Arthropoda > Insecta > Hemiptera > Psyllidae > Diaphorina > Diaphorina citri. The sequence continues at coordinate 34,261 of NW_007378643.1, forward strand.
ACTATAGCTTCATGTTAACATACAAATTCTGAAATCAAGTTCCTCAGTACATTTATTACAAGCACTCAGGCTTGACTGAAATTCCTCCACCAACTTTTATTTTCAAGGTGTGAACAAAATGGTGGTTCATCAAGGAATACAATATCAGTCCTTCACAAAACACCCTATCTGCGTATAGTACAAAATATCAAAGAAATTGTAGGTAAGTATGAACCTAGGTATGTAGTTCGTTATTATTTATAAAGTTGTGGCTTGTACAACCTTCTCAATCCCTCTCCCCCACTAAATGAAGGTTTCACCACAAAATACAATAATGATTAACACATAATGGTGCACGAGGGGTTAACATTAACACATTTATCACTCCCTCTCTTCCCCTAAACTCCTAAAGCTACAATGTTAATCAAAGCTCACATCATTTTCCCCTTCTTCTTCTTCTCCTCTCTCTCCCTCTCTTTCTTTCTGTCTTTCTCCCTCGCGCTGCCTTCTCCTCTCTCTCCCACCCCCACCCAGACGACAATGTTAATCAAAGCTCACATCATTTACTGTCTCCCTCTCTCTCTGTCTGTCTCTCTCTCTCTTCCGCTCTCTCTCTCTCTCCCCTACTTTCCTTCTCTCTCACACACCCCACCCCAAAACTATCACTAAAACAACAGCATTACAGGAAGAAAACACAGCACATTTGAATAATTTATGTGGAACATGTGTTTGGAGGGGAGGTTGGGAGGGGAAGTTGAACAAATTTTGCACCCCCACCCATTCACCCATCCACCTACCTAACGTTAGCTAAATCTCCGATGTTGTCTTACTATGTTCTTATATCCTTCTCTTCTCCTACTCTTGTTCCACCCCTCCCCTCCAAATCTTTATTATCCTCCCCTCTTCCCAGTTTTCTCTTATTCTACCCCTCCATATTATCCTCCCCTACTTCCTCCCCTTCAAATCTCTCTTATTATCTCCCCCCCCTTTTCTTCCCCTTCCGCAGTGCTACGAGTGTTTCTTGAAAATGTCATTTCCTCATTTTCCGCTCTAACGCATTGTCTTTAGAATGCAATAATTGGCGCAATCAGGGGTGGAGGGGCGTTTTTAATCAAGGATGGGGTAGGATGCATAGCTACATATGAGATGTTTGTAGATGACAGGTGCTGGTGATTTTCCAAGGGTTCAATAAACTTTAGAACTCGGAAAAGAGACACTTTTGGGGTCACCCAAAGTTCGCGTAGCTATACCAACATATTCTAAGGATCTAAAAAAATGTCCTCTTTTTTTTCAGAGGTTTGACAGAGGGACCTGTAACTACTCGGGTCTTATTGTCTCCAAAGCGAAGAGAGGAGAAAGACAGGATAGGAGAAACCCAGTCGTTCCGAGAGCGAACCTTATTTGTTCAGGATAAAATCCGCCCCGGGGCGGGAATCGAGCCCACGGCCTAGCGCTTACAAGGCAGACCTGCTATCCACAAGGTAACTAGGCTGTCTTGTCCTTTTAAATCAAAGGAGACGACAATGTCATGACTTCTCCACAAGAAGAACTCGGAAGAGAGACACTTTTGGGGTCACCCAAAGTTCGCGTAGCTACCAACATATTCTGAGGATCGAAAAATGTCGTTTTTTAAGAGGTTTGATAGAGGGAACTCTAACTGCTATGGTCTTATCGTCCTCAAAGCGAAGAGAAAGACAGGATAGGATAAAGCCAGCCGTTCCGAGAACGAACCTTACTTGTTTAGGATAAAATCCGCCCCGGGGCGGGAATCGAGCCCGCGGCCTAGCGCTTACAAGGCAGACCTGCTATCCTCAAGGTAACTAGGCTGTCTTCTCCTTTTAAATCAAATGAGACGACAATGTCATGAAGTTCAATTTGAGTCTTATTAACTTTGTAGTTTTTTTTCCTTTTGGTTGAGATTTGAGGTTGATTTTTAAGGACGGATTCGAAAAAACCTCTAAAATCTCTAAAGAAAACAAAGTTAACCTCGCTGTGGTTGAAGGAGACAAAGGCTGAGAAAACATCTCACAAGGACCTCGAAAAATGTTCTTCAAAAGAAACTTCCTTGCGTTCTCCTTTGAAAAGTCCCTTTTTTGTCCCTCCCTTTCCCAATTCAACAAGAAAATGTCCAGAAAAAAAGGAAAGGCTTATTTTCTTTTCATGTTTTTCTTCCCCCTAACCTTGTTTTTGCTTCTTTTAAACTGTTTACGTCAAGAAGATTGATGTAAGGTGGGATGCGACAGAGACACGTTGTAGTTCCTTTTCCTTTTGGTTGAGATTTGAGGTTGATTTTTAAGGACGGATTCGAGAAACCTCTAAAATCTCTAAAGAAAACAAAGTTAACCTCGCTGTGGTTGTGATTGAACGAGACAAAGGCTGACAAAACATTTCACAAGGACCTCGAAAAATGTTCTTCAAAAGAAACTTCCTTGCGTTCTCCTTTGAAAAGTCCCTTTTTTGTACCTTCCTTTCCCAATTCAACAAGAAAATGTCCAGAAAAAAAGGAAAGGCTTATTTTCTTTTCATGTTTTTCTTCCCCCTAACCTTGTTTTTGCTTCTTTTAAACTGTTTACGTCAAGAAGATTGATGTAAGGTGGGATGCGACAGAGACACGACTGTTCTATTTTTATACTTCGACATTTTTTGGGTCTGGTAAAAAAGAGAAGAAAACACCCCCAACTATTGAGTGTGATTCAAGTCAAGGCAATTCAATAATATGGTTAGAAAGTTCCACTTCGCGACGCGACGGTGCAGCGCTGGTGTTGTTATTTTGTATGTCAGATAAAAGAGACTATTTGCCAACACCAATCGGCTAAATCTAAAAGACGCTACGCCAACATCCCTTATTTCCTATGCCGGCCACCTAAGATCTGCCAGACAGTTTGAGCGTGAGTAGCTGGCAATAAGCGGCTTCCATACTATGGTCAGATCACCTCAAACGCGTTCACACGTAAAATTCATTCCTTCCAGTAAAATTCTTTGATCTTAATCTTACCTCCTTTATAGGTAATATAATTACCTACCTGTTTGAAGCCCAAGTCACGTCCACAAGATGAACTTTGTTCTACACTATAATCACTGAAATCCTTTGATCAGACCTAATTTATATGGGTTCCAGACGATGGATATCTTTCAGCGTGGACGCAGCTTTGGATTTTTGCAGCGTTTCTAGAAAGGGTTTTGTCTCCTCGGGTAACTATGACGCTTGTTGTCTCGTTGATAAATGATATCACGCGGGCGGCACTAATATTGTTTTCCATTTGGATTAAACTTAAGCTGATTGAGAGGCCGACGACAAACGCCGACCCCATCTGAACATGGGAAAAGGCGTTGAAGAAGAAGAAGAAGAAGAAGAAGAAGAAGAAGTGGCTTCATTATTTAATGGTTGGTATAATAGGAGATTTTCCGAACGGCCCAAAACTCCAAAATCCAATTAGGGACCAAAAAAAATCATCGTCATTCCCAGGAGTCGAACTACGGACCTCGACAAACCCTGTACATAAACCGCGCACTATGCCGTTCATGTAGTCTTATTCAAAACATCTTTTCAGAATGTTACCATTTTCCATTAGGTATCTTCATGAAATCTCTCTTCTCTATCTTTTCACAATATTATATATCTCTTCACAATATTGTATATCTCTTCACAATATTGTATGTCTCTTCACAATATTGTATATCTCTTCACAATATCATCCCTCCTACGCTGTACATTCCAATATACTCCCCATCAGGGGCGACTGGTGAGTGGAGAATCGTGGGTTCGATTCCCGTCCGGGTCGAACTTTATCCTAAATAGATGAGGTTCGTTCTGGAAACGGCAGGATTTCTCCTATCATGTCTTCCCAGCTTAGTTCCGTAAACAAAAAGCCCACTCTAAGGTTTAGGTGTAGGGGCACAGAGCCCTAAAAGTTAGGTTAAGCTTAGCTTCGTTCTGAGAACGGCTGACTTTTTGCTATTCTGTCCTCCTCTTCGATTCCAGACAATAAGACCTCCGTTGTTACAGTTCCATCTATAGAGACGTCTTAGATAAAAACACCCCTAACTTTTTCCTCAACCGACCGCCACTATACTTCTCCTTCCTCCTTCTCCTCCTCCTTCTCCTCCTCCTCCCCCTACTCCTTCTTATCCTCCTCCTCCTCATCCTTCTCCTCCTCATCCTTCTCCTCCCCCTCCTTCTCCTCCTCCTCAATGCAGCTTGTTTTCTTCTCAAACAAGAGAGGCTTACCAACTTACCATACAAGAAACTTGTAGGCAGTTTTTCTTGTCTGAATTGAAAAAAATAATAAATAAAGAAAAGAATCCACACAAAATGAGAAGTTGAGAAGATGTATAAGAAAATCGACATGGAGGGGGGAGATTGGAGGAGAAGGCAAGAGAGGGGGAGGGGGAGATTGATGGAAGAAGGTATTGGAGGGGAAGATAAGAGAGAGAGATATAAGTTTCTGAAGAGATGGAGAGAAGCTATAACGAAGCGAGAAAGAGAGTGATGGGCCATTGAAATAGGGGGAGAGAGAGGGAGGGAGAGAAACGATAGGGAGAAGGGGAGGAACAGAGAAATAAAATAGGGGAAGAAAAGAGAAGATAGAAGTGGAGAGATATTAGGAGAATTCAGATAAAGGGAGAGGAGGAGAAGGGGAAAGGATGAGAAGGAGTGGAGGGGAAGAAATGGAGAAGGGGGAGAAGGAGGGGAGGGGACACGATATTACAAAAGTGGACATGAAAGAGAGGCTATTGATAACTATACAAGATGGATGAATGTCCTCTCACACTCTCTCTCTCTCTCTCCCTCTCTATTATGATGGATAGGTTTTAATTTCGTGTCTTGTATCCCTTGTAAATACTTCTCTCTCTCTCTCTCTCTCTCTTACTCTCTCTCTCTCTCTCTCTCTCTCTCTTCCTATCTTCAACTTCTCTCTCCCTCTCTATTATGATGGATAGGTTTTAATTTCGTGTCTTGTATCCCTTGTAAATACTTCTCTCTCTCTCTCTCTCTCTCTCTCTCTCTCTCTCTCTCTCTCTCTCTCGCCATAGAAAAAGTCGTCATAAAAGATAATACCTACATTCTCAGCTTTTGTGGGTTCTTGGACTGGAGGGAAAAGGAAGGAGAGAGAGAGAGAGAGGGAAAGGAGGAAGAAGATGATGATAAGAGAGACGATGAGGTTGGGGAATATTAAAGGGGAGAAGAGAGAGAGGGAAGTAGAAGGAAGGATAAAGCTAGGGATGATGAGAGAAAGAGAAGATGAAGAAGGAGAGAAAGAAGGATGAGGAGATGAAGAAGAGGAAGGGGGAGAAGAAGAAAAAGGAGTATGAGAGGAGAAGGAGGTGTAATAGAAGAATAAAGGGCAGAAGAAGGATGAAGAGAAAGAAGACGAACAAGAAAGAGAAGAAAAAGAAATAGGAAGGAAAAAATACCTAGTGGTGCAGAGAAGTAAGGAAGGGAGAAAATCAAGATAGAGAATGACGAGGAGGGGAAGCAGGAAGAAGACATGTCACAAAGCTCATTTCAAGGTAAATCCGTCGTCATTCTCTTTTCAATATTCACGTAGAAAAATAATTTATTTCACAAGACGCAATCTTCCCTCTCACTCCCTCGCCCTCTCACTCCTTCTTCTAGATTTGTATACATCTATGTTTTTTTTACAATTTTCTTTACACTTTTCACTTCTAAAACGACCAAAACAAACGAAAAATGTGCAGAAAAAAACTATCGAAAACTATCGATAATCAAGCCTCAACTATCGATAGCGTTCGATAGTCAAAACTATCGATAGTGCTATCGATAGTTCTCCTCCTCTAAGCCTGAATAAGAAGAAGGAGGAGGAGGACGAGAAGAAGAAGAAGAAGAAGAAGAAGAAGAAGAAGAAGAAGAAGAAGAAAGAGAAGAGGTGAAAGAGAAAGAAGAAGTATAGTAGGAAAAGAACAAGGAATTGGAGGGAAAGAGAGACAGGAGGAGGAGGAGGAAATAAGATGTAGTGAGAGAAACAAGGAAGAAAGGAAATATATAAGCAAAAGACCAGAGGAGGAAAGAGAGAGAACGAGAGAAGAAGAGATTGAGAAAGACAAACAAGGAAATATTATGTAGAATTGGAAGGGAAAGGGGAAGAAGAAGAAGGTGGTGTAAACAAGGAGAGGGATTAGATGAAGAAAGAATACACAATATAGGTTTAAATAGAAAGTAAAAAAAATTGAGAAGAAAGGAGAAAGAGAATGTGTATTTGGAATAGGTACAAGAAATAAGACGAAATAGAGAAAGAAGTCAAGAAGAGACAGAGGAATAGATAAGAACACGTAGGGAGAATGAATAAGGGAGGAAAAGAGTAAGAGGAGAAGAATAACAAGAAAGAAAGAGGAGAAGCAGAATCTGAAGAAGGAAAAGAAAGAGGAACTGAAAAAGGAGCAAATAAGAAAAATAAGTATTAAATGAAGAAACAATTAATAACATTAGGAGAAAGAAGAAGAAAGAGGAGGAGAAGAAGAGGAAAAAGAAGTGAGGTAATATAAAGATGGAATACAAGAAAGAAAGGGGAGTATAAGAAGAAGAAGAAGAAGAAGAAGAAGAAGAAGAAGAAGAAGAAGAAGAAGAAGAGAAGTGTGGGAATGGAAATGAAGTAAAAAGGAGAAGAAGACATACGAGTAGATAACGAGAAGGATTAGATGAAGGAGAAGAAGGATGCGAAGGTAAAGAAGGAAATGGAGGACAATGCTATAATTGGCGCAATCAGGGGTGGAGGGCTGGAGGGGCGTTCTTAATCAAGGATCGGGGGCAGGATGCATAGCTACATATGAGATGTTTGTAGATGACAGGTGCTGGTGATTTTCCAAGGGTTCAATAAACTTTAGAACTCGGAAAAGAGAGGAACAGGGAAATAAAATAGGGGAAGAAAAGAGAAGATAGAAGTGGAGAGATATTAGGAGAATTCAGAAAAAGGGAGAGGAGGAGAAGGGGAAAAGATGAGAAGGAGTGGAGGGGAGGGAACTGAGGAGGGGAGGGGACACGATATTACAAAAGTGGACATGAAAGAGAGGCTATTGATAACTATACAAGATGGATGAACGTCCTCTCTCTCCCTCTCTCTCTCTCTCTCTCTCTCTCTCTCTCTCTTCCTATCTTCAACTTCTCTCTCCCTATGATGATGGATAGGTTTTAATTTCGTGTCTTGTATCCCTTGTAAATACTTCTCTCTCTCTCTCCTCTCTCTCTCTCTCTCTCTCTCTCTCCTCCCTCTCCTCTCTCTCTTTCATCACCACCTCTTGCATCTCCTCCTATACATTACCTCCGTCTTCTTCCACCAACACCACATCTTTCTTCCCCTCCTCCTCCTCCTCCTCCTCCTCATGTGCATATCCTTCCTCTGCTATTCATCCTTTCTCTTCCACGTCTTTTGATATTGCATTTTTGCTTCCCAAAAATGTCGTCCTTTTTCAAACTCTCTTCCGAGTGGAGTTCTTGGTATTTTCTCATCTTCTTATTTGCTTGGAGTAATTGAAATTCTTGTTTCGCTTCATCCTTCTTCCCTGATGGATATCAAATTGTTCATCCTGGCAGGAGGCAGGATGAAAGAGATTTGCTGCAGCGTCTCTAAGTTTTCCTGGAAACTTCACCTTGATACAAAACATGACGCACCACTCGCATGTAATGAAACTTTGACTAATTGAGGAGTTCGTGGAATGGAGGAAGAAATGGCAACTCCACGTCATGAATACTCGTAGGTTGCTAATTCAGGATTTGATTTTACGGTGAATAATTCATAATCAAATTCTGAAAGTGTCAGCCTAGTTAGCTTAGTTGGTAGTGCGTCTGCCTTGTAAGCGCTAGGCCGCGGGTTCGATTCCCGCCCGGGGCGGATTTTATCCTGATGGAATAATGTTCGTTCTCGGAACGGCTAGCTTTCTCCTATCCTCTCTTCCTTCTCTCTTCGATTTCGGGATGATAAGACCATAGCAGTTACAGTTCCCTCTGTCAATCGCTTCATCTTTCTTCCCTGATGGATATCAAAGTGCTCATCCTGGCAGGAGGCAGGATGAGAGGGATTTGCTGCAGCGTCCCTAGTTTTCCTGGAAACTCCACCTTGATACAAAACATGACGCACCACTCGCATGTAATGAAACTTTGACTAATTGAGGAGTTCGTGGAATGGAGGAAGAAATGGCAACTCTACATCATGAATATTATTACACAATTGGATCAAACTTTATTTACAGATGGTAACAAAAAGTATATACATATAAATAAAAAATGAAGTTTGATCAAGGGTGGGGTTAATGCCTATGGCATTCTCTACCAATGCCATAGGTTGCTAATGGTTGTTTTGAATACTCGTATATAGGTTGCTAATTCAGGATTTGATTTTACGGTGAATAATTCATAATCAAATTCTGAAAGTGCCAGCCTAGTTGGCTTAGTTGGTAGTGCGTCTGCCTTGTAAGCGCTAGGCCGCGGGTTCGATTCCCGCCCGGGGCGGATTTTATCCTCAGCTTTTGTGGGTTCTTGGACTGGAGGGAAAAGGAAGGAGAGAGAGAGGGAAAGGAGGAAGAAGATGATGATAAGGTTGGGGAATATTAAAGGGGAGAAGAGAGAGAGGGAAGTAGAAGGAAGGATAAAGCTAGGGATGATGAGAGAAAGACAAGATGAAGAAGGAGAGAAAGAAGGATGAGGAGATGAAGAAGAGGAAGGGGGAGAAAAATAGAGTGATGGTTAGAAAAAGGAGTATGAGAGAAGAAGAAGGAGTAATAGAAGAATAAAGGGCAGAAGAAGGGTGAAGAGAAAGAAGACGAACAAGAAAGAAAAGAAGAAGAAGAAAAGGAAAGAAGAAAATACCTAGTGGTGCAGAGAAGTAAGGAAGGAAGAGAAGGACGATGAGAGGAAGAAGGAAGAAGACATGTCACAAAGCTCATTTCAAGGTAAATCCGTCTTCATTCTCTTGTAAAGAAGGGAGAAAAGCAAGATAGAGAAGGACGAGGAGAGGAAGAAGACATGTCACAAAGCTCATTTCAAGGTAAATCCGTCGTCTTTCTCTTTTCAATATTCACGTAGAAAAATAATTTATTTCACAAGACGCAATCTTCCCTCTCACTCCCTCGCCCTCTCACTCCTTCTTCCCCTCTCCCTCCCTCTCCTCTTTAATCTGGAGGAAGAGATTGGAAAAAAAGAGAGAAGATGGCGAAAAGCACTTCACGCCCATAAATCACTCCGCACTCCCCCTAAACTATCACTCCTCCACTACTATCCAGGAAAAATGGTCCAAGGATGGAAAATTTATAGAGATAACTGATAATATAGTTGGACTTGGTGCTAACTTTCGCCCCTCCAGTCTGCAACCTCCTATCCACCCCTGACACCCTTCTTTATCCTCAAATTAATGAGAACGCCAATGACACATTTGGGGAAGAGAAGAATGGAACAACCAGGCGTGTAGTTTGGGAAGGGCAGATTTGAAAAGTAGATTGTAGAAATGACACCTTTGGTCAACGCAGATTTCTAAAGTCTTGCAGCGCCTTGTGGTCTTCTACTTTAGAAGATGCTGCAAGAGAAGCTTACACAGGGTTTTTAATCATCCAATCTTCAAATCAAACACTTTACCTACTTCACCTACTTGGACTGCCAGCAGACTGCACCCACAGCACACATTCATCTTTTTTGCTGTTTTTGCCTGCAGTTTCAAAAAAGGCTCGGCTATTAGAGGAACTAAAGAAAGAAAGTAAAAACCATCTGAAGGGAGATGGTTTTTGGTCGATTTTTATTTTATTTATTTTCCGTTCTTTTTTGCTTTTTCTTTTCAATTTTCATATGCCCAATTCGTTAGACCGGCCCTGATGCTTCCCACGAGCACTTCACGCCCATAAATCACTCCGCACTCCTCCTACATTATCACTCCTCCACTACTATCCAGAAAAAATGGTCCAAGGATGGAAAATTTATAGAGATAACTTACTGATAATATAGTTGGACTTGGTGCTAACTTTCGCCCCTCCAGTCTGCAACCTTCTATCCACCCCTGACACCCTTCTTTATCCTCAATTGAGGACGCCAATGACACATTTGGGGAAGAGAAGAATGGACCAGGCGCGGAGTTTAGGGAGGGCAGTTTTGAAAAGTAGATTGTAGAAATGGCAGCTTCCTATGGTTAACGCAGCTTCTTAAAGACTTGCAGCGCCTTGTGGTCTTCTACTTTAGAAGATGCTGCAAGAGAAGCTTACACAGGGTTTTTAATAACCCAATCTTCAAATCAAATACTTCACCTACTTGGACTGCAAGCAGACTGCACCCACAGCACACATTCACATCTTTTTTGCTGTTTTTGCCTGCAGTTTCAAAAAAGGCTCGGTTATTAGAGGAACTAAAGAAAGAAAGTAAAAACCATCTGAAGGGAGATGGTTTTTGGTAGATTTTTGTTTTATTTATTTTCCGTTCTTTTTTGCTTTTTCTTTTCAATTTTCATATGCCCGATTCGTTAGACCGGCCCTGATGGTTCCCACTAACAATGAACAGGCGAGGTCGCACCCTCATGTCGCCACCTCTTGACCATAACATCCATAGATGGCGGCGGGTCGCCAAAATACGACATGATATTGGCAACCCCACTCGATAGCTAGTTGCTTTCCCCCCTCCAGACAAAAGGTATGATTTACAACGACAGCTCGGGGTGTTTGTTCTCTCTCTCTCCCTCTTTCTCTCTCTTTCTTTCTCCATCTCTTTCTTTCTTTCGCTCTCTCTTTCTTTTTCTTTCTCTCTCTATCTCTGTCTTTCTTTCTTTCTTTCTCTCTCTTTCTTTCTTTTTCTTTCTCTATCTCTTTCTTTCTCTCTCTTTCAATTCTTCCACTTCTTTCCATAAAGGAATCATCTTCCCTAATAATTGTGTTCCTTTCTCAAAGAATTCTCCTCTCTCTCTCTCTCTCTCTCTCTCTCTCTCTCTCTCTCTGCCTTTCAATGATGTTTCGAACAATTACGTATTTATCAGGAGGGTATTTTTTTTTATTACTTTATAACACATCGTGATTGTGCTTCGTTTACGGGTAATTAAATTTGTTTGCATATCTATCCATCCATCTACCTACCTACTTGCCTATCTATCTATACCTGTACACCCAGTTCCCTCTGTATTTCCCCAAGGGCACCAATGGCATATGGCATGATGCCAGCATTGATATTAGCATATCGAATATACCAGCCTGATTATCGATCGATAAGGATATTATAACCACTACATGAATTCTGCCCTTCATTTTCCCTTATTCACTGTACCCTATCAACCTATATACTTAGAGCCTTTTCGCCATTTACCAACAGAAGTGATGCAGTGGTTAGCTCGGTGGATCTTGGAAGTTGGTGGTTCGAGTCCAAGTCAAGTGAAAAAAAAACCTGTAGTACATACATACGTACATACATACATACGTACAGACCATGGGCTAAAAATCACTTTTTTGACATCAGGGGATCCACTTTCTATTACCCTTACGTATAGGGAACCTATACAAGGTAATGAGAAAGTATTGCAATCGGTCCAACTATAGGGTTATACAAATTTTTACTATTTACACTGAATTTTCACTTTAACACCGACTATCACGACACCCCGAATCCGTGGTCACGATTGTCACTCGGAAAAGAAATTAAATAATTTATTTAAAATTTTAAACTAAATAAAAAATAATGAAAATCGCGGAAAATTATTTCAAAAAATTAAACCTCACCAGGAAAAAAAATCGCGGAAAAATCTCGCGAGCCGCGCGCGGGGGGTGGGGGAAGTAACAAACCTTTGGCGCTTTATTTCGAACTGAAAGCGCGAAAAATAATGAAAATCGCGGAAAATTATTTCAAAAAATTAAACCTCACCAGGAAAAAAATCGCGGAAAAATCTCGCGAGCCGCGCGCGGGGGGTGGGGGAAGTAACAAACCTTTGGCGCTTTATTTCGAACTGAAAGCGCCATTCTAGCGAAGTGTCCCAGTATTTCAACACCCTGATGCGCGCGCATCTAGCCCGCTCCGTTTTTTCCTTCTTTTCCCCGAAGGATTGTTTCATGTGTGTTGTATTATTTTTTCATATTTATTATTACGGACATATTTTAATTTCTACATTCACACATACATTGTACAAAGCAAAGCGGTATAAAGCAGGCAGCCGCACGAGTCTAGCTTTTCGTAGCTTTTGTTTTTGAGAAGACGATCTTTGTGGGAGGAAGAATTTTGCAAAATACAATCTGATGGGAATGCAAAGAAGGTTCGTACAAAGCAGGCAGCCGCACGAGCCTAGCTTTTCGTAGCTTTTGTTTTTGAGAAGACGATCTTTGTGGGAGGAAGAATTTTGCAAAATACAATCTGATGGGAATGCAAAGAAGCTTTACCGTGATGAATGTAGGTAATGGTGTACAATTGAAAAGCCTCGTATGGGGTTTTCTTTTTTTCTTTACATAGTTTGTAATTTGTAACATACGAATTTGCTGTATATCTCTTGCTGAAAGAGCTCCAGGAATATTATTCTTTTCAGAACTGTTTTCAATTTGGATTTGGTATGGAAGAAAAAGAAGACTGGCAATACTGGCATAGACATTACACAGTATGAATGAATGTAATGGTGTACAATTGAAAAGCCTAGTATGGGGTTTTCTTTTTTCTTTACATAGTTTGTAATTTGTAACATACGAATTTGCTGTATATCTCTTGCTGAAAGAGCTCCAGGAATTATTCTTTTCAGAACTGTTTTCAATTTGGATTTGGTATGGAAGAAAAAGAAGACTGGCAATACTGGCATAGACATTACACAGTATGCTAACTGAAGAGTTGAAATTGATCAGAAACCATTCTTCACACTTCATAGTTTGAACTGTGAATAAGCTGTTTGCAGTAAACAGCACTCCAAACAGCCAAAACCCGAGGCCTGTTACCTGTGAAAGTAATACGAGATTTCATTCGAAGAAAATAATAAGTGAATATTAATGAATAATAATTATTTACATAAAATCAAGAAAAAAAAAGAATAAAAATTAATTTTCCATGAATTATTCATGCTTTTGCTTCCCAATTTTTTTTATATTTTCTCATTTTTTTAAATATATTTTCATAATTATTCTGTAGGTATGATGATTTTATTATCATCAAAAATTTATTATTGAATTTGAAGGCAGAAAAATATTGGATGCGTACAAGTGTTTGGCAATTAAATAGACATCAATTCCTGAACAACCTTTTATTTATGTTTTGAAAATAATTAAATTGAAATTCGGATCCAGAAAGCTGCGGATCCACAAGCCAAATCCTCATCTATCAATAGAGAATAATGAAGAAATTGATTACCAGAGCATGCTCTCTGCTTGAAATTTGAAAATAATAACATCCGATATAGTAAGTATTTTTCCAAAACCAGTGCCATACTTTGACAGAGTTTGCTCATTATGAACATCTGAGTGAGTACCTTTCGGCCTGAAAAAGATGACACTAATGATGATATAAAATACCTACCTAAATAAAAACCTTTCTAATCACCAAAGATGTTAGATGGATTTTCTTCATATCTCTGAAGTGTTTTCTACAGGATTTAAATAAATTTATTATTATTGTACAAAAAAAATTTTGAAAAGGATTTATACTATCCAGAGAATATTCCAGACTCTGACCATAGCCACGCAATCCTTTCAAACACTGCTTGATCTAACTGAAGGAATCAATGAACCCTCAGTAGAACTATGTAGACATATTTCCTCAAAGAAAACTCAAACATGCTCCAAGTAGAAAATTCAAACCATACTCTAAACAATTGAATTGTAATTTGAGCACGTCGACCTATTAATTTCATTAATTACGGCAAAAACAGTTACGCCCCAAAAGTGGATAAAAACAATATTGCTCATTTGGAAGAAAATGTGAAAGACTTCTTGATTGACATGGAGGTTTGGAGGTCGTTCACATGGGAGACACGAGACACGTGCTGCGAAAGATTAAAACTAAAGCAAAGGCGCCTTTGAAATGTGTGAGATGAATGATAGACATAACAGTGTTAGACGCAAAGACGTTGAAAGAATATGCGGTAACTTGGTGTATAAGTGTAGGTATTAATCGAAGAACGAGATATTCTGACAAGCATTCATGCTAAACACAAAATTCCTTACAGGCATTTTAGTTTTGTTTTTGAATTTCTTCCATCCATTTCTAAGGCTTGTTTATGAAGGGCTGCCATTTTGAATCAGGATAAAATGTGACGATTTTATGTCACCTAATCACCTACGTGTTTCTTTTAGTATACTCTTCCTTACAACCACAAAAATAGGGGTCATTGTAACAAGAAATAAGGAAGGTAAAAATAGGGTTCGACAACTTATTTATCAACAATGTTTCTCCTCCTCCTCTTCCTCTTTCTTCTTCTCTTCCTCCTCCTTCATTTTCTTCTTCCTCTCTGTCTTTACAATAAATATCCGGGACTCCTGTCTTGTCTTACAAGGAAATAAAGGAGAAAAACATCTCCGAGATGATGATATTTCAACATTAATAATAATTTCTTCTTTTCATAGTGCAAAAGTTTCTACCGTGTTTGTTATGTTACTGTTAGTAAAGGAAGAGTAAATGGCTATCCTCTCCTACTTCTTCCCTTTCTCCTTTCCTCCCTCCCCTTAATTCTCTCTCTTTTCTTCCACTCAGCTCTATTTTTCTCTCTTTTACTTTCCTTCTTTCCTTTCTCTCTCCCTCTCTATTGCTCATTTAATTGCTCTATGTCTTTTCCCCTTTATCCCTCCTTCTTCTACTTGCATTTCCTTCTCTCACACTTTCTCTCTCTCTCTCCTTTGCTCTCTCGTTTCTTTTTTCTCTGTCTGTCTCTAGCTCTCTGTCCTTTTTTCACTCTAGTTCTTTTTCCTCTTCTTCCCCTTTTCCTTTTTATGTCTCTCTCTCTCTCTCTCTCTCTCTCTCTCTCTCTCTCTCTCTCTCTCTCTCTCTCTCTCTCTCTCTCTCTCCCCTCTCTCTCTCGCTCATTTCCGCAGCGACCTCTCTTCATCATGTTAATTTCAAAGGAAACAAGTCTTGACTCTCTTGTACATGTTATGACCCAAGAAATGAAACGATACCAAGAAGAGGAAGTTCTTTAGAAAATCTTACACAATATTACTGGAGGACAAGGAGGAGGTAGACGGAGAAGAAGGAATTGGAGGGGAAGAAGGAAGGGAGGAAGAGAAAGAGGACATGGAGAGAAGTGAAGGAGAAGATGCAAGAAAAGGACAAGGAGTAAAAGAAGGAGAAAGAGAAGAACCTAATTCAGGAAGTGAAGGTAGAGGAGGAGGAGAAGGAAGTGAAGAAAGAAGATGGAGGACGGTGTAAAGAAGGAGAAAAAGAAGAAAGAGAAAGCAGAGAAGGAGGAGGAAAAGAGAACCTGAATAAGAAGAAGGAGGAGGACGAGAAGAAGAAGAAGAAGAAGAAAGAGAAGAGGTGAAAGAGAAAGAAGAAGTATAGTAGGAAAACAAGGAATTGGAGGGGTCAAAGAGAGACGAAAGAGAAGAGGTGAAAGAGAAAGAAGAAGTATAGTAGGAAAACAAGGAATTGGAGGGGTCAAAGAGAGACGAGGAGAAGAAGAAGGTTCAAAAGGAGACGAAAGTGGAGAGAGGAGAAAGAAAAGTATGAGAAAATACTTTCTTTGTAAAGGGAAAAATGCACACACACAGAAAGTGGAAGGACAAGGGAAAGAGAATGGAAAAGGAGAGAGAGAGAGGAGAGCTCGAATATAAGGGCTTAGGGAGTTTTAGCACTAATACTAATCTATGACACAAGGTCAAAATAGGAATAAGGAGTTTTAGCACATCTACTAAAACCATCATCTTTGAAACAGGGATCAAAATAGGAATAAGGAGTTTTAGCATTTATCCACTATTACTAATCTTGAAGCATTGAAGCAAGCATCAGAATAGGAATAAGGAGTTTTAGAAGGGAGAGAAAGAAGAGCTCGAATGTAAGGACTTAGGGAGTTTTAGCACTAATACTAATCTATGACACAAGGTCAAAATAGGAATAAAGAGTTTTAGCACATCTACTAAAACCATCATCTTTGAAGCAGGAATCATAAAAACGAAAAACTCGCATCATTTATTTATTTATTTATTTATTTATGTTTATTCTCCTTTATTTTATGACGTGTTTATCCGCATTGAAGCAACCATCAGAATAGGAATAAGGAGTTTTAGCATTTATCCACTATTACTAATCTTGAAGCATTGAAGCAAGCATCAGAATAGGAATAAGGAGTTTTAGCATTTATCCACTATTACTAATCTTGAAGCATTGAAGCAAGCATCAGAATAGGAATAAGGAGTTCTAGCATTTATCCACTATTACTAATCTTGAAGCATTGAAGCAAGCATCAGAATAGGAATAAGGAGTTATTTTAGCATTTATCCACTATTTCTAATCTTGAAGCATTGAAGCAAGCATCAGAATAGGAATAAGGAGTTCTAGCATTTATCCACTATTACTAATCTTGAAGCATTGAAGCAAGCATCAGAATAGGAATAAGGAGTTTTAGCACATCCACTAAAGCCATCATCTTTGAAGCAGGAATCATAAAAACGAAAAACTCGCATCATTTATTTATTTATGTTTATTCTCCTTTATTTTATGACGTGTTTATCCGTCTATTAAGGTAAGAACCACTTTCTTTTCATTTAGTAGGTAGGTATCTAGCTGTTTTTGTTATTATAATAATAATAATAATAGTTATCTGGTCTGTTTATCTTCTCCTCACCCTTCTAGTCAGTCTTCTTCTCTTCTCTTCCTCTTTCCTCCTAACATCCGTTCTATCCTATCCAGTATCAGAAATCCCCGATTTCCAACTTTATCCATCGCCTCCCATTAAATAAAAAAATTTCGAAACTTTTTCGTTCAAATATTTACAATTTGGAAATGTTTAGAAAATGTTCAGAAATTATACTCGAACACAATGTGTTTGCTAAAAAACGTTTAACTTTGTTCTCTCCCAATGGTATAGCTGTGTTGGCTAACTCGATTATGTTATTAGAACGATTATGTTATTAGAACAAGTCAAAACAATATTTTATGAAAATCTTGACAGCATTAACAGTATGATTTTTGAACCATTGTAATGCCGGGACCTTGCAGAAATAATTCAGAGAACATTTTCAAACTTAATATACAGGGAGGGTTAGTATTAGTATTAGTGCTTTATTTAGACTGTCGAATTAGGACATGTAGTCCCATTATCTCAACAGTTTAGGGTTCATTATATTTCGCTCATTATGAACAATATTTTAACTCATATTTAATAAAACTCGTATTTCTGAGCATAATCCCTGATTGGAAGAAAATTTCTAGTTGTAATAAATTGCTTTATTTTATTCCGTTTGAATCTGATATTTGAATTTATCCATGCGTGGCACAAAAGCAATTACTTTTACAGATGGGGATAATTATCTACCTATAACAAAATATGATGGCACTATCTGAATCGGGCATGAACAACCCAGTATAAGTACTTTGCAAATCTCATTAAAATTTCAATGTTTGACCTTGTATTTTATTTTATCATTATTATTTCATTTTTCTTTTATTACTTTTTTAAATTATTTTCATTATTATTTATTTGTTTCTTTCAGATGAACTTGTAGCGGTTATGATACAGTGAAAGTTGCCGTGCTTATTTTATTTATTTATTTTAAGTTTTTTTTATTATTACTTTTATTTTTATTACTTTGTATTTCATTTTAAGACGGACTTTTTAAGGAGAAATGATACAATACACAAGTGCATTGCTGAAAATACGAACAGGAATATCTGCAGACAAAGTTGACCTTGATGTTCTTGAAACTGAGGCACCGCAAGGAGAAATGCTCTTTCTGTGAGGTAACAGCTTAAACCATTATCTATGCGACATCTGCTTTTATGTGATGAACCTCCCGTTACAAGGCACTGGTATATCAAGACACCCTGTATAAATAAAATTTATTTTTTCCAAACCATAAGGTTGGTGAGTTATTATTATTAAACAACCCTATGTTTCGGTAAGTTCTTTTCATTTCAAGCTTCGTGTTGGATTTTCAAGCAAAAATTCTTACAAAACCATGGTTTTGCTGATAGTCTTGACTTCCAAATACAGTCATATTTATCCTAAAAGATGGAACACTGTTACGAAACAAATCCACACATTTCAACTAGTTAGGTAATTTTCAATATTACCTATTATTTTTTGTACTTTTATTTGCAGATTTCGAACCTTGATGGTCTTGAAACTGAGGTACCGCGAGGACGAGGACAAATTCTGTTTCTGTGAGGTAACCATTATCTATGCGACATCTGCTTTTATGTGATGAACCTCCCGTTACAAGGCACTGGTATATCAAGACACCCTGTATAAATAAAATTTATTTTTTCCAAACCATAAGGTTGGTGAGTTATTATTATTAAACAACCCTATGTTTCGGTAAGTTCTTTTCATTTCAAGCTTCGTGTTGGATTTTCAAGCAACAATTCTTACAAAACCATGGTTTTGCTGATAGTCTTGACTTTCAAATACAGTCATATTTATCCTAAAAGATGGAACACTGTTACGAAACAAATCCACACATTTCAACTACCTAGTTGGGTAATTTTCAATATTATTATTTTTTGTACTTTTATTTGCAGATTTCGTATCCTTTTGATATCTGCCGAATTGTAGCTAATACATATTAACTTCGAAATATGTATTTCACCAAGGAGGCACTTAAAAAAAATAATAATAATAAAAAAAAAAACAAATTACAATATGCACCTTTAATATTTTAACAAAAAGGAAAATTACCTAATAAATATGTGGCAAACTGTTACTGTAACACTTTACACTTTAAACACACTAAACTTTGAAACTCTTCGAAAACTTATGATAAAACTTGTAAAGAAAAAAAAAACTATAGGGGTAATTAACAAATATTTACACCTGTCACACTACAAATTAGCTATAGGGTTGGTTATACAATTTTTTACTATTTACACCGAATTTTCACTTTAACACCGACTATCACGACACCCCGAATCCGTGGTCACGATTGTCACTCGGAAAAGAAATTAAATAATTTATTTAAGGAAATTGTGAAAGACTTGATTGACATGGAGGTCGTTCACATGGGAGACACGTGCTGCGAAAGATCAAAACTAAAGCAAAGGCGCCTTTGAAATGTGTGAGATGAATGATAGACATAACAGTGTTAGACGCAAAGACGTTGAAAGAATATGCGGGAATAGAGAGAGGCACTGTCAACAAAAACACTGAGCCCACACCCAATAGACAGGAAAGGGTAAACAGTAAACCCATATAAAGTCGGCCGCGATTAAATATAAAGTCGGCCGTCAGAATCTATCAATATGGAAAAAAAGTTGATGAACGCAACAACGAATCTCAACATGATTTCCCGAATTGTCGAGAATAGGGAAAATCGATAAAGGAATCCATCTTCACATAATATGTAGATATTAGAATTAGACAAACCATATCAAGGAATAAAATGAATATAATAATGGATCAACAATTCAACATACAATGCAATCAAGATGGTTGACTCAAGAATCTCAAGATCGTACAAAGTGGTGGGACGCAAAGTCCTAACTTTTGAGAAATGTAAATTCATGTATACAATGCACTTGTGAAACTTGTACTTGTTAAACGCAAATACAAATTTCATTCTCTTCAAATGGGTCTCAAGATTGACATCCGAATTTGTGGGAATCGAACACCACTTCTAGTTTGCGACTTTGCGGATCTTATGAATCATAATTATGCACGAACAATTTGACAACATCGGAACAAACAAAAAAAATCTCCTCTCTCAATTTAACAAAGGTTTCATAGACTACCTTTCTCCCTTTCTCTTTCTCTCTCCCTTCCTACCTCTTTCTCTTATCTTTCTACTTCTCGTTCTCTTTCTCTCTTCCTTCCTCCCTCCTTCTTTATCTTTTCTTTTTTCTTTCTCCTTCTCTTTCTGTCTTCCTTCTTCCTCTCTCTCTCTCTCTCGCCTGTTCCTCTGGCTCTTTTCTTTCTGATTCTCTCCTTCTCTCTCTCTCTCTCTCTCTCTCTCTCTCTCTCTCTCTCTCTTCTCTCTCTCTCTCGTGTCTTGGTTACAAATTGAAAAGCAATCTCGCAAACAAGGAGAATCACTTAAAGCGACGGCGGCACTACAGAGAGACAGAGAGGGTTGGCGAGGTTTTCCAGTTTTTGAAATTACTACTTTACCTATCCACCCTAAGTGCTACCTCCTAAATCTTCAAACGCGCGGCTGAAAGGATAACGCACCCAACCTAATGTTACAATGTTTTCCGAAACACAGCCAAAGGAGAAGAAGAGAAGAGAAACAGACAGTGACTAGTGAGAGTAAAGCGAGAAGGAGAGAGAGAGAGACGAAGAGACGAGACAAGTGTGAGTGAAACAAAAGACAAACAAGGGAAGGAGAAAGGAAAAGATTGTTTGCGCTAATCTCATCACTGGAAAATCGTTTTTAAAGCTTCAACACTTTGGATCGGAAACGGTGAAAGGCAGGAATGGATGGTTGTTTGAATATATACCGAATGTGAATGGAAAACTCCACGCGACGAAGCAAAGTCTGACTAATGAGATTATTCACAGGTAGATGGGAATCGGAGAAATCGCTTGCCCGGTTGAAAAATGCAGAACATTAGAAGTACGACAAAAGGATTTACCAGGATGGTTGCTCGTTCTCAATACATTACCTGCTTATTTACCCAGCTCTTTATTCCAGTTATTTCGCTTATAATCTCAATGTACATAAGTATCCAAGCAAGATACAAACCTCTCTCACACAGTAACCTCAGAGTAAGACATTGTACATAGAGGGTGCGTTGTGACCGAAAACGAAAGCACTCTTTTCCAATTGATCGAAGTTTCTGATATAGTCTTGATCTGTCTGGTACCAGTGCCGGTACCATGAATAATTTCCCATGTCAGGATGATTTCTCTACCGGACATTTTGAAAACATTATTTCTGCCTTATCGGAAAACTTTTACTTTTAACAAATTTGTAATTAAATTCGAGGGGGTATCTTATCTCATTTATCCATATGACTTCTAAAATTCATACACAGATCATTCAGAATATCGGAAATTGGAACGACATATGACGGGATCTTCAAAAATTAACAACGCCCCATTTCCAATAATTTTCCACCAATGAGAGAAGAGTAAAGTCAGGTGACTAAACAAATTTGGTTAGTCAGCTGTTCGTGAACTGTCCTTCGACCTTGATATGTAAAAAGACCCAAACGCTCCCTCTATGTTATTCTTACTCTGAGCCTGTAACTCATCCCCGCAGACCTCTATTTCCCCCTCTTCTCAACAAAAAAAATGAGGTCAACTGAAGAAGGCCTCAATTTCACAAATTCAGTCACTAGAAATCCAGGTCGACGGAAATCGCAAAGTGAAAATGATGTTGAATTTGGCGTAAGCGTCTGATAAGAAGTATAAATTTGTTACCCTACTCGTAAGTTGTCAGATTCGGACAACCGGTCAGAAACGTAAAGTCCCTCTCCATAATTAATCAAAAAGGAGAAAAAATCATCAAATATTCACCTAAGATTTCTGTCCATTTCCCATCCTGAGGGAAAAGGGGAAAACGGATTCAAAGGCAAATTAACCGAGTGAAAGAAGCACTTGTCAAATTGGTCCCTGGATACCTTTCAAATTCTTCAATCAAAGCTCTTTTTCTAGCTTCAGGGAATCTCCAACTTCAATTAACCCGACCGGGACAAGAAATGAAGAACTGTCAACAGTTCCCTGAGGACATCTGACGTTACGTCGATGCTTTCTGAGTTGACCAGAACGAATGCTGTTTTGAAATCTCTTCTCTATTTGGCATCGTACATTTTTGATGAGATAATGAGATGGTTTGATGAGACGTTACATTTTGGATGAGACAAATCTAGTTAGGCGGTTGAAGAGAAATAAGCAGGTGTTAAATCAACGAAATTACTTGTCCAGACTGGGTAGCTTTTGTAGAGAACTCATGAGAGTCTTTGCTGGAATGTATGATGTAAAACCATGACAGGTGTTAAATCAACGAAATTACTTGTCCAGACTGGGTAGCTTTTGTAGAGAACTCATGAGAGTCTTTGCTGGAATGTATGATGTAAAACTCGGAACTCGGATGAATGATTCATGAATAATCAAAAAGGTGCTGCTATTGTACGGGATGGGTATGCTACGACACAGGCCACAAGCGTCTAATGTAGCAGTTGTTCCATTGCTACGAAATAAAAACGGCGGTGAAAAAAAAAAATTGTCCGACGAACCTAGTTAGCTAGGAAGATAGGGCGTCTGCCTTGTAAACACTAGGTCATGAATAAGGCTGGCTTTCTCCTATCCTGTCCTCCTCTCTTCGATTTCCGGACGATAAGACCTCCGTCGTTAAAGTTTCCTCTATGCCTTGTAAACACTAGGTCATGGATAAGGTTGGCGTTCTCCTATCCTGTCCTCCTCTCTTCGATTTCCGGACGATAAGATCTCCGTTGTTAAAGTTTCCTCTATCAAAACTCTTCTAAAAGAAGAAGATGATCTGAATTGATGGCAAATTTACTGTAGGAGTAGGACTACCAACACCAATATTCAACTACCAAGATCATCTATCCAACAATTCCAACATTTGAACTTGGCAAACAAAGTTGAACTCTCTGTTGTCAAAACAAGCACCAACTCTCGGCTGCTGCTGTTTTAATTGTTGTTTTTGTTCACAAAAAACTCATAAACTAAAAATAGGAAAAAAAAACTTCAATACAAGGAGAGAGAAAAAATATAATAGCCGGAGTTTATTAAAAAACAGAAAAACTTTGTACCAGAGAACGAAAAAAAGATCAAAGATTTTAATATAGGAAAAAAAAAGAGAGACCAGGCGATTATCTCGTTAACACAAATTATGTTAGCATTACGGCTGGAGGGTATGAAATGAGGGAGAGAGAATGAGGAGGGTATGAAATGAGGGAGGTAGTATGAAGGAAAAGGTATAAGAAGGGTATGAAATGAGGGAAGTAGTATGAAGGAAAAGGTATAAGAAGGGTATGAAATGAGGGAGGTAGTATGAAGGGAAAGGTATTAGGAGAGTATAAAATGAATGGGCATGCTACGACACAGGCCACAAGCTTCTAATGTAGCAGTTGTTCCATTGCTACGAAATAAAAACGGCGGTGGAACACTCATCTTGAAAAAAAAAGACAATATTTAATTTAAAATGATATAGACAAACCATATTAAGGAATAAAATGCATGTAATAATGGATCAACAATTCAACATACAATGCAATCAAGATGGTTGACTCAAGATCATACAAAGTGGTGGGACGCAAAGTCCTAACTTTTGAGAAATGTAAATTCATGTAGGTATACAATGCACTTGTGAAACGCAAATACAAATTTCATTGTTCAAAAGGGCCTCAAGATTGGCATCCGAATTTCTGAGAATCAAACACTACTTCTATTTCAACTCTGTGTGACTTTTATGAATCTTATGCACGAACAATTTAACAACATCGGAACAAACAAAAAAAATCTCCTCTCACAATTTAACAAAGGTTTCATAGACTGCCTTTCTCCCTCTCTCTCTCTCTCTCTCTCTCTCTCTCTCTCTCTCTCTCTCCCTTCCTACCTCTTTCTCTTATCTTTCTACTTCTCGTTCTCTTTCTCTCTTCCTTCCTCCTTCTTTATCTTTTCTTTTTTCTTTCTCCTTCTCTTTCTGTCTTCCTTCTTCCTCTCTCTCCCTCGCCTGTTCCTCTGGCTCTTTTCTTTCTGATTCTCTCCTTCTCTCTCTCTCTCGTGTCTTGTTACAAATTAAAAGCATCTCGCAAACAAGGAGGAATCACTTAAAGCAACGGCAGCACTGAGGGAGAGAGAGAGAGGCTTTGGCGAGGTTTAATTTGAAATTACCTACTTTCCTATCCCACCTAATTCTACCTCCTAAATTTACCTACCTCCTATCCCATCTAATTCTACCTCCTAAATCTTCAAACGCGAGGCTGAAAGGATAACACCAACCTAATTAAAAATGTTTCCGAAACAGCATGAGAGAAAGAGAAAGAAGAGAGTGAGTGAGTAAGCGAATGGGAGAGAGAGAGAGAGAGACGAGAAAGTATGAGTGAAACAGAAAGAAACTAAGGGGAGGAGGAGAAGGAAAGATTTTGCGCTAATTTTCAAAACGTTAAGCTCAATGGAGGGGAAAGGGGAGGGGGGGTTGTTGAAATATACACGATGGAAAGGGAGAGGGGTTGTAATGAGATATTCGGGTATATGGGAATCGGAGAAATGGGTGAAAATGGGAAACATTAGAAGGTACGAAAAGGATTTCCATAGGTTTTGCTCTTCAATACATTTCTGCTTATTTAGACTCTTTATTTAGTTTATTTGGTTATAATTCAATGTACATAAATACAAGAGATAATTCACACAGAATACAAAAGGTTACAAAGGGGTGCTTAATCGGGAAACAATCAGGGTCCATTAAGCAATCCTGAGTCTGGACTGATGGTACCAAATTGGCGTACATACTTCATCAAGATGGTCCTCACCTAGCAGAAAGTTGGAAACTCTGACAACATGGTTATTGTTCGACAACAACATGGCTATTCTTCACATTTCACATGATTGACCTGATGGTTCTTCATCACTCCAAAACTCATTGACCCACACCACCACCACCACCACCACCACCACCACAATCCCACATTGTATCCCATAGGTCCCATCAAATCCCAAACCTCTCTGTAACCTGTAACTCATCCCTGCAGACCTCTATCTTCCCCCTCTTCTCAACAAAAAATGAGGCCAACTGGAGAAGGCCTCAATTTCACAAATTCAGTCACTAGAAATCCAGGTCGACGGAAATCGCAAAGTGAAAATGATGTTGAATTTGGCGTAAGCTATATCCAGATTCGACTGTATCTACATTTTCTTCCTAAAATCATGGAAACACACCCAACCCCCATCCCACCCCGAATGTGGGGTAGGTACACTCTCTCTCTCTCTCTCTCTCTCTCTCTCTCTCTCTCTCTCTCTCTCTCTCTCTCTCTCTCTCCCCCCCCCTCTCTCTAGAAGTATAAGTTGTCAGATTCGGACAACCGGTCAGAAACGTAAAGTCCCTCTCCATAATTAATCAAAAAGGAGAAAAAATCATCAAATATTCACCCAAGATTTCTGTCCATTTCCCATCCTGAGGGAAAAGGGGAAAACGTATTCAAAGGCAAATTAACCGAGTGAAAGAAGCACTTGTCAAATTGGTCCCTGGATACCTTTCAAATTCTTCAATCAAAGCTCTTTTTCGTGAAAATGGGGGGGATCATATTTTAAGCTCTTTAGCCTGTGTTCAAATTAGGGTGGGAGAGGGGGGGAGAGAGAGGGGAGGAGGAAAAAAGGAGGGAGTAAGAGAGGGAGGGAAGTACACAGGAACATTCTGGTGTCAAACACACATTGGATGATGTGAGTGAAAATGTAGGAGGAGGAGGAGAAGACAAAGTAGAAGAGAATGCGGAGGAGAAAGAGGATGGGTAGGATGAAAAAGAGGAGATGAAGGAAGAAGAGTAGTAGAGAGAATGTGAAGAAGATGGAAGAGATGGAGGTGAGAGGTAGAAGGAAGGGAAGAAGAGGAAGGAGGAAGCGGGAGAAAAGAGAAGAAAAAGAAGGAGGAAGAAGAAGGAGGAGGAGAAGGATGAGCTCATATTGACAACATTGGATGGGTGCCAAAAGTTGTGTACTCCACGAGAGAGAGAGAGAGAGAGAGAGAGAGAGAGAGAGAGAGAGGAGAAAAAAGGAGGAAGATAAGGTGAGGGGGAGAGAGGAAGAGAGTGAGTGCACTCTCTTTCCGCATTCATTATGATAATACATATAAATCTCTCCCATATAATATAACCACACTTGGTACCATACTCTCTCTCCCTCCCTTCCCCTCACTCCCTCCCCTCTCTCTCTTTCCCTGCCTCCTCTCTCTTTCTCTCTCCGACAACCATAACCACAGTGGGAAGAGAAAGAAGAGGGGGGTCCCCATTTTTTTAATTCATTTTTTAATGCACAACAAAATTGTGCAAATTTGTACAAAATCTCCCCCCCCTCCCCATTTTACTCTCTCTCTCTCTCTCTTTCTCTCTTTCTCTCTCTCTCTCTCTCTCTCTCTCTCTCTCTCTCTCTCTCTCTCTCTCTCACACCATTATACACAAACATGGCCAACTGTTTTTGTGAATTTTGATGTAACACCAAATTTGCGAAACTTTTTGCTGTTATTTTTGGCCGGGATTAACTCTCGATTCAATTACAAGTTAGGGGTTGACCCTGTTAGTCTCGAATTTGATGACTACATTCGGGGTTTTGACCCGGAAAAATTATCGACCCTTTAACCCCGCCCCTTTTTTGATTGTCTGATTTTCATTTTCTTTATTTTATTGTTAGATTCTCATTAAATAATGATTAGTTTTTATTAATAATAATTAATTAATAGCTAGGTATATTTTTCTATATTTCTTGTATGTGAACATTTTTCACAAATGTTATTAAATCCAAAAAACGGTTCAAATGTTATGATAAAATAAAAAAAAAAAAAAAACAAGTTACTTTTCAGCGTTGCAAACTGGAAAGCAAGTTGGAGCGTTGCACTTTGGTTGACTGCTTGATTCTGCACATATTGCACTGAAATGCAAAAAAAGGTCGTATTTTCCTTTGAGAATCTGAAACGATTCCCCCTCCCCTGAGGCTCATTTCCCCGCTTTCAAGGGACAATACGGCTATGAGTATAACCATAACCACTAGGTGGCGTGCTAGTGCCTGTACTAAACCATTGGAAATCCAAGATGGCGTCTTTTCTAACCTGGCAAGTCAAGGGTTTTGGTCTCCAGAAGAGGAGAAATTGTTTCAGATCCCGAAAAAAAAAGGATCTCGATCCCACGAGAGAGAGAGAGACCTAAACTATAGGTTCAATGACGTCATTCCTACACCACTGATTAAAAAAAATGGGACGGGGGAGAACATAGATAAAGGAAGAAAGAAGTTTGAGGAGAAATAAGAGGAGGGGAGAAATTGAAGAGGGGAGGGAGGGCTAACAAATGACACTACATTAGGAGAATGTAGAAGAAAATGAGATCAATTCGAAAGGGGAGGAGGAGGAAGAAAAGGCAGAAGAGGAAGAAGAAGAGAAGGGGGAGTAGTAAAAGGAGGAGACGAAAGAGGAAGAGAAGGAAGAGGAAAAAAAAGAAGAAGAGGAGTAAAACGAGGAGGAGGAGAAGAAGAAGGGGAGGAGGAGGAAGCGGAGAAGGAGGAGCAGCCAATTGTTAGTTTTCCGAAGTCAAAGCATACCTAATAGAACAAGGAACAGGGCGTATATACCTACCTATATACGAGTAAGTATAGATATATCGTATCCTTAAGGAACTGAGGATATTTATGTGGCTATACGTAAATATACGTATATCTTATGCATAAGGAATAGAGTAAGGATAGGGATGTAATGGAGTAGGAAGGTATGTAATGGGGTAGGAAGGTATGTAATGGGGTAGATATGTCTACAATGAATGGGATAGAAATACGTATCCTATATCTCATCCAAAGATAAAATGTGGCTATACGTAAATATACGTATATCTTATGCATAAGGAATAGAGTAAGGATAGGTATGTAATGGAGTAGGGAGGTAGATAATGGGGTAGGAAGGTATGTAATGGGGTAGATATGTCTACAATGAATGGGATAGAAATACGTATCCTATATCTCATCCAAAGATAAAGTAATAGAACAAGGAACAGGGCGTAATGTAACCTACCCATGTACGAGTAAGTATATATATATCGTATCCTTAAGGAACTGAGGATATTTACGTGGCCATACGTATATCTTATGCATAAGGAATAGACTAGGGATGAAATGGGGTAGGAAGGTATGTAATGGGGTAGATATGTCTACAATGAATGGGATAGGAATACGTATCCTATATCTCATCCAAAGATAAACTGTTCCCCATTTAAATGATAGACTTCTTCACACACTTGTACCTACACGCCTTCTCAGCTTATAGCGATTCCAATCCAAGATGGCGCGGTAACTGCATAAGTAATGGACGTAAAGCTGAAAACAAAACGTTGCCTGATTGGCTAAAAGTCACGTGTGACATAAATTTGACCTTAAACATGACTAAGGGCCGAATTTTAAACTCGGATTATCATTTAATCCTGGTCAAGATTAGGTTCTAGGAGAGCTATTTTATACGCCTTCTCATTCTTTCCCTTCCTCTCCTTTCTTCTATTCTTTATTGGCTTTTCCTACTCTTCTGCTTTTCCTGCTATTCATCCGTCTTCCCTTGTCTTTCTAGTGTACCCTCTCCTCCATCTTTTCCTTCCTCTCTCCTCTCCTTTTATTCTTCTCCTGTGTTCTTTTTCATTCTTCTTCTTCTTCTTCTTCTTCTTCTTCTTCTTCTTCTTCTTCTTCTTCTTCTTCTTCTTCTTCTTACACACTTGTCTACCTACGCCTTCTCATTCTTTCCCTTCCTCTCCTTTTTCTTCTATTCTTTATTGGCTTTCCCTACTCTTCTGCTATTCCTGCTATTCATCCGTCTTCCCTTGACTTTCTAGTGTACCCTCTCCTCCATCTTTTCCTTCCTCTCTCCTCTCCTTTTATTCTTCTCCTGTTCTTTTTCATTCTTCTTCTTCTTCCTTTACTTCTCATATTCCTTCCTTTCGTTCTCCTTGTCTTACTTTTATCAGTTGGGCGTCTTGACCAAGTTGACCACTACGCCACCGAAGTAGAAGAAGTAGATAACTAAATAGGTAACACAAAGGGAATATAAACACTAGGTACTTTCCTTCTTATAATAGTATAGGATAAAAACAAAGAACCTAAAACTACAACCCCTATCATTTTTTTTAAAGAGGTTTGACATAGGGAACTGTAACTGCTAAGGTCTTATGGTCCCGAAATCGAAGAGAGAAGGAAGACAGGATAGGAGAAAGCCAGCCGTTCCGAGAACGCATATTCCTTCCTTTCGTTCTCCTTGTCTTACTTTTATCAGTTGGGCGTCTTGACCAAGTTGACCACTACGCCACCGAAGTAGAAGAAGTAGATAACTAAATAGGTAACACAAAGGGAATATAAACACTAGGTACTTTCCTTCTTATAATAGTATAGGATAAAAACAAAGAACCTAAAACTACAACCCCTATCATTTTTTTTAAAGAGGTTTGACATAGGGAACTGTAACTGCTAAGGTCTTATGGTCCCGAAATCGAAGAGAGAAGGAAGACAGGATAGGAGAAAGCCAGCCGTTCCGAGAACGAACATTATCCCATCAGGATAAAATCCGCCCCGGGCGGGAATCGAACCCGCGGCCTAGCGCTTACAAGGCAGACGCACTACCAACTAAGCTAACTAGGCTGACTGGGGGACCTTAAACAGCCTGAAATTTCCCTTGCTACAGAAATGGTTTCAGGCCCCCTTGATGAACCTAGGCCTGATGACCCCCTCCCCTCTGGAAGCCCCTGGATTACATCTCGAAAATTTTACGCCAAATGAACTCGTGGAAATGAAAACCGCAAAACCCTCACTCCCTTATGCATTGATTTCACAATCTCTCTCTCTCTCTCTCTCTCTCCTCTCGCTCTCAGGGATAAGGGGAAAAGAGTGGAGGAGGAAAAGAGAATAAAAGAGAGTTATACAAAATACCAGAAAGACAAGACACAAGAAAGAGAGAGGGATGAATAGGGTAAGATAGAAAATAACGAGAGGAAGAAGGAGAAAAACAGAGACAGGAAGGGGGGGGGGGGGGGGGGGGGGGGGGGGGGGAAGGTCTAAAAATAAGAGACAAAGTGGGGTAAAAAAAAGGTAAAATAAAGTCACCCAGAATGTTTTAACCTTATGTGTCTCTTATTTTTACAACTTTTTAACCCCTAAAACCTGAGATTTTCTCTTGTTTTCAAATTCCTACACCCAGGGCCTTATCCAGGATTTTGACGAGGGGAGTGGGGGCTGGATGCTCCAAATTTTCGGAGTTTAGCCTACGGTAAAGGAGAAAAATGACGCTCGAAGGGTAGGGGGCCGTGCCCCCCCAAAAACCGGCCCTGACTATAACTATATGTACCTATGTATGTAGTTATGTAAATTGTACCTCTTTACATACCTACCTTTGTACCATGCTTTACATACATAGGTATATTCATGTACCAATGTACCATTATTTAATGGGTAAAGAACCGTACCTATACCTAATTGGTATGTACCATCCTTTTGTGTAAGAGGGAGGAGGAAAATTAAAATTTTAATCAAGTTTTTGAGGCCCATAACCTCACCCGCTCTCCCCCCCTCTCCTCTCTCTCTCTCTCTTTCTTTACTTCCCCTCCGACCCTGTTGTTTTCACGCGTCTGTAAATTCGAGCTATTTTTACCACAACGAGAGAGGAGAGAAAAGGAGAGAGGAAGAGTCTGAAAGAGAGAGACAGAGGTTTAGAGAGAACAAAAGGAAAAGAGAGAGAGATAAGGAAGGGCAGTTGAAAAAGAGGGGGATATAGATAAGAGAGGGAAAAGGAGGAGAGAGAGAGAGAGAGAGAGAGAGGGAAATTGAGAGATATAGAAGAGAGAAGTAGGGAGAGAAAATAGAGGAAGAGGGAGGGAAAGAGAGGGGAGAGAGTTGCATAAAAGAAGAGAGGGAAAAGGAGGAGAGAGAGAGAGAGAGAGGGAAATTGAGAGATATAGAAGAGAGAAGTAGGGAGAGAAAATAGAGGAAGAGGGAGGGAAAGAGAGGGGAGAGAGTTGCATAAAAGAAGAGAACCATTATACACAAACATGGCCAACTGTTTTTGTGAATTTTGATGTAACACCAAATTTGCGAAACTTTTTGCTGTTATTTTTGGCCGGGATTAACTCTCGATTCAATTACAAGTTAGGGGTTGACCCTGTTAGTCTCGAATTTGATGACTACATTCGGGGTTTTGACCCGGAAAAATTATCGACCCTTTAACCCCGCCCCTTTTTTGATTGTCTGATTTTCATTTTCTTTATTTTATTGTTAGATTCTCATTAAATAATGATTAGTTTTTATTAATAATAATTAATTAATAGCTAGGTATATTTTTCTATATTTCTTGTATGTGAACATTTTTCACAAATGTTATTAAATCCAAAAAACGGTTCAAATGTTATGATAAAATAAAAAAAAAAAAAAAACAAGTTACTTTTCAGTTCTTTCTTTCTCTCTCTCTTTCTTTCTTTCTCTCTTTCTCTTTTCTGCGTTCGACAGTAATATAATTATTTTGAAGAGTGAATTATCTAATTCAGGTTAGAGAGAGAGAGAGAGAGGAAGAGAGAGAGAAAGAGGGAAAGCGGTTTTGCGGAGGGAGAGAGAGAGAACCTTTGACGTTTTCTTTTCGAAGTGGCAAAAAATACATGAATTCTCCTTCTTCTTCTCTCTTCCAGTCTTCCTCCTCTCTTTCTCTCTCTCTCTCTCTCTCTCTCTCTCTCTCTCTCTCCCTCTCATTGTTGCTACGGAAACCTTGATTAATCTCATGAAAGTTATTGAACGAATTGAGGTTTAAGATTTAACTGGACGATGTGGCATTTAGTTTGTGTTTAAGTTAGTTTGTTTGCCTGCAAGTTTGTTTGTTTCACTATAATATTCTCAAATAGGATTGTTTATGGCAAAAATTTTCAACACAACAGAAAATTTCTTATTCTGTTTGGATAATTAATGGGCCCGTTAAGAACCCTTTTTGTGAAATTCTTTTTTAACGATCACGTTGAGGTCCCTTAAAAATAAGAAACCTTGGTAATTTACGCCACGGTTGGGCCTTTCGAGAATCCGAAGGGGCCTTTTTACCCTATGTTATGTAGGTACATACCTACGTTGGTATTATTGTGTAAGTACACACCTTATACCTGGGTCTAGAAAGGCAGTAGCGTCCATGTAGGGCGTGTATGGCGGCCATACACTCAAAAATTCCACTCAAATACCCTTAAATATTGACTTTAAATAATTATTGTACTGTACAGTTATATGTAGTTAGTATATACTGTACAGTTATATTTATGTAGTATATGTATAGGTACTGTATAGTTATATGTAGTTAGTATATCGTGTACAGTTATATACGTAGTATACGAGAAACACGTATAGTTCTATTTGGTTAGGACATGAACCCAAATATTTGGCCCTTACGTGGGCGGGTTCACAATTTGCTTTCCTATTCTGGGACAGAACAATGGGACAGTGATAATAAATATTTATTTTGAGTGACCCATGTCCCATGTTATCCCATGTAGCATTAGAATTGAGATGGCGTAGACTATAGCAAAGTAAACATTGAAAATCTTCTGCCTCTTCTTGTGTCCTGATAGGTATTTTAACTGAAATGGAACAAGAATTAGTACGCCACCGTAGAAAGGTGTCTATGTAGGTAGTATACACATATAATTTTATTATGTACCTACATATACCTACGTCTAATGTGTATTTACGTACAGTCCAAGGAGTAGAAGAGAAGAACACACAAACAAAAATAAATTACATCCCAGCCTTCCTTCCTTCTTTCCTTTCTAAGCTCGTAAAAAAAAAGGAAAGTTGTTTACATTGCCAAATCAATTTGTTCAATTCAGAGGAGGAGGGGGAGAGGGAGAGGGAGAAGGATATAGGCAGAAGAAAAACGACTTGAATTTTTTATAAAGCTCTACCTGCTATAGTCTGTACGATTTGGCTTGAGAATTTTTTGTGCAAAAAAAGGCCCAAAATGTGGAAATCAATTGAAAAAAAAAGAACTAATATATAGGAATTTTAATTATGTCAGTATCAATCAGAAATCCACCTATGCGGTAATTCATGGGCTTTATGGTTTTCTTTGCACCACCATTTTCGTGTTCCTGGTAAAAAGACCTTTAATTTGATATAGGTAATTAGGTATAGGTCGACCAGGTTTGGATAAGTCCTTCTATGGGGACAGACAGACAGCGTGACAGACAGAGTGACAGACAGACGACACCGAAGCGAAAACAATAGCCCGTCCATTATAACTTTTTATTACTATCGTAATAATAAAGGAAGGACGGGCTAAAAATCAACTCAGTATAGAATCACCAAAACTTATAAATCCGAAATTCACCGCGCCAACCGTTACACCTCTGAAGGGAAGTGTTGCCAGAGAAACTTTACATTATAGTGCGTTTGACAACGTTGCTTCTTCTCTTTATGGCACAATGCACTATCGGAATCTTTTTATGGTACATTGGACTATCGCAAGAGAAAGAGAGAGAGAGAGAAAGTCTCAACCTAAAAGGGACAGACTCTACCTACCTGCCTAACTAACTATCTCTGTCTTTCTCTCACTTCCAATGTTCCAATTCATCTCTCTTGTTCTCTCCCCTTCTCTCTCTCTCCCTCCCCTCTCCTTCTCACCCTCTTTTCCTTTTCTTTATTCTCCAACTTTTCTTTCGGGGGGGGGGGGGGATGTCCCATGTTATCCCATGTAGCATTAGAAATCAGATGGCGTAGACTAGCAAAGTAAACATTGAAAATCTTCTGCCTCTTCTTGTGTCCTGATAGGTATTTTAACTGAAATGGAACAAGAATTAGAAGTGAAATTACTCGTAGAATCAGAACTTGCTTTAGCTTTAGAAATCAAACTAGAATGTAGGAAGTTTGGATGAAAAACATCATGAGAAAACAAAACCGATATTTCCAACCATTCGACGGTAACATCAGACAAATAGATACCAAAACTGTTAAAACAGAGCCCCTTCACAACTTTTGTGGAATTGTGGATATGACAGCTTTACTCCTTTGCAACCAATTTCCATCAATAATCTTTTTGTCTCCGCGATGCTGAGTGCACCCCGAAATCCAACCACAGAGCCGAAAAAACTTCGACCCCGCCGGGAATCGAACCTGGAACCTCCAGCGTGCAAGTGTGATACCCACTGGATCATGGAGGTTCTGCCTGACATTAGAGTTTACGTGGCTATATAGGTACCTGCAAAATGGAAAGAACAATACTTTTTCTGGGTATATTCCTGGAATCCTGGAAACTGAAAACCTAATACAGTAGAACCTCGATTTTCTTCAACTAATTGGAACCGGGGGTACCTAGTTGGAATGATCGAGGTTGAAATGACCTCTGATAAGATAGGATATCCTTTGAAAGATAGAAAAAAAAACAATGGATTTTGGAGTTGAAATAATCGAGGTTCTACTGTAGGTACATAGTCTTCTCTCGAGCTATTTTATACTGGATACAAACAAAACGGATCGTCCGATATTGTTTTCGTATTATTGTTTTCGATATTGTTTTCGAAGAAAACAGCTCATCTCAGAACAAACAGAAGGTTTTCGGTACCTGCAAAATGGAAAGAACCAATACTTTTTCTGGGTATTCCTGGAATCCTGGAAACTGAAAACTTAATACAGTAGAACCTCGATTTTCTTCAACTAATTGGAACCGCCGGGGTAGTTGGAATGATCGAGGTTGAAATGAGATAGGATATCCTTTGAAAGATAGAAAAAACAATGGATTTTGGAGTTGAAATAATGGAAGTTGAAATAATCTAGGTTCTACTGTACATAGGTAGTGTTCTCTCGAGTTATTTTTATACTGGATACAAACAAGACGGATCGTCCGATATTGTTTTCGTATTATTGTTTTCGATATTGTTTTCGAAGAAAACAGCTCATCTCAGAACAAACAGAAGGTTTTCCTATATTTATTTATGTATTTATTTATTTACTGAACTCAAATATGATGACGTCATAGTGTGTCCTAGAAAATCTCATGATATTAATCTCCAATTCTACATATTGCATACAGGGTGTTTAAATATGGCCGCCATGCTTGAAGATCAACAGAACTTTTCTTCGTCCAAACTTTCTTCTTTTTTTTTCGAATTTTTCTTCGTTGGCAAATGGTAATATGAACACTCTAATTTTATTGATTAATTTATTTGTAATTTTGTATAAGTACGTCTCGAGGCCGCTTCATGAAAAAAAAAATGAAAAATCGTGACGAAGAAAAATTCGTTCCGTGGATTGTAGATTGTAGAAGAAGAAGAAAATACCTAGGGAATGTAGGGCAATTATTATATTGTTTGGTACTCAATATTGTTTTTTTTTTCACCCTGTAGCTAAGGTATGTTGTATTTTGACTTTGAATGAAAAGGTATGTAAATGCGTACCGCTACTATGTAAAGATATATGCAGGTACCTACTTACTTTATTTTGCCTTTCTCAAAAGTAATGAATTTTGGATGTCGCTCCTTCTTCTTTTTCTCCTCCTTTTCTTCTTCTTCTATTACTTCTTCTCCTCCTTCTTCCTATTTATCTTGTTAATCACCTTTCCTCCTTCTCCTTATTTTTTTTCCTCCTCCTTCCTCTTTTTCTTCCTCGTCTTCTTCTTCTTGTTTCTCATCCTATTTCTTCCTCTCCCTTCATTTTTACTTTCCTTATCCTATAGGAAGGAAAGTAATGTAATCGGGTCAAATTTTCGATGGTCAGATTTTAGTGCCAAAACACGGTGCTTTCATCAGTTTGCTCTTCCACTTTGCTAAACCTTTATAAACGAGAAAATGTTGTATCAAACCGCCTTAAACGAAAAAATGAGCTGGTCCCTCGGATTCTCATTTATCAAGGTTCGACTGTATTTTGTTTATCTGTTTTTAATAATAGGTATGTTACCTATCACCTATCGTAACTATGTACATATCGTACCTATGTGATTTGGCGATTATGTTCGCGGATTTGGCGATTATGTTCGCGGATTTGGCGATTATGTTCGCGGACACCTCTTGTAAAATAAAATTACTTACAGTTTCCAAAGTTACCAGTCAAGTGAAGACGTTGTTCTTTTACCTATACTAATAACTTGCTTTAGCTTTGGAAATCTAACTGGAATGTAGAAAGTGTGGATGAAAAACATCATGAGAAAACAAAACCGATATTTCCACCCATTCGACGTCAGACAAATAGATACCAAAACGGTTAAAACAGAGCCCCTTCACAACTTTTGTGGATATGACAGCATTACTCCTTTGCAACCAATTTCCATCAATAATTATTAATAGATTATAATCTTTTCGTCCTCGCGAGGCTGAGTGCACCCCGAAATGGAGAACGAACCTTATCTGTTCAGGAATACGTCCCGGGTGGGAGTTGAACCCGTTAGTCTCTTCTCTCTAGTATTTTTGTACGTACCAACTCGGAGCAAGGTCAAACTATTGGGCAGAATGTGAGCAGACGGGGACAGTACTTCCTGAGGGTTCTGAACTTTCTTGTAGTTGACGTAGAATCCGCCTTCGCTAATAGTTAGATTGGCTTCCTCTGTGGACAATAAGGGTTAGGTTACAAACAAAATTTGTAGGATTTTGTAGGATTTTTTTTATTTTATTGTTCAGAACAATTCAATCTCGAGCTCAATAAACTTTGAGCTGAACCCTCCTCGTCTAAAACTTTAGCAGAATAGCTAAAGTTTGTGTCGACTGAGGAGGGAACAGCTCAGGTCATTGGCAATTAATTCTTTCATAGATCTTCTCAGTAGCCTCCGTGGCCAACCTTCAGATCCGAAGTCCACCGCGCTAACCACCACACCACTGAGGTTGGTTCACAATACTTACTATGCGGCATCACAAGCCTGGTATAATGGAACAACTTGTTCTAATCTGACAGTCGAAATTAAAAAGAGAGAGAATGAGAAAGTACCTAATCAGTAGCCTCAGTGACCAACCTTCAGATCCGAAGTCCACCACGCTAACCACCACACCACTGAGGTTGGTTCACAATACTTACTATCTCTGGGGAAGCACTTGGTGGCCAGGGACAGCTCCAACATAGACATGCCAGGCTCCATGAGTAACTCCACAATTCTTGCTCCGGGAAATATGCGACTGGCGTCCGTAGCGTTGAGAGAACCCAAACTGTCCAAGTCTTGCGAATACAAAGCCTGCGTCGCCAACTTGGCAGACTTTAATCCTTCTTCTGTTGGAAATAAAGAAATGGTGAACCCATGATAAGACCTTATTTAGACTGTGGGAGTAAAGGGACTTTTCAGTCTCATTCTGGCAGGATAAACAAGGTATATTCTATTCTATTCTAAAGGACTTTAATCCTTCTTCTGTTGGAAATAAAGAAATGGTGAACCCATGAAATATATAAGACCTTATTTAGACTGTGGGAGTAAAGGGACTTTTCAGTCTCATTCTGGCAGGATAAACAAGGTATATTCTATTCTATTCTAAATTTACCAGGGGATCAGTCGTAGAACTAAAAAAGGATCCGTAAGGGGGGTTCTAAAGCCCCATGGGATTCAAAATTTAATAATGAGAAATCCTGGCCTAGAGCTTGGAGAAGCCTGGAGAGTTTGAATGGTAGCGCGCCTTATAAGCGCTATGGCGCTAGGTCTTACCTCCATGAACCAATAGGGTCAAATCTTCGGCTAGTTTCTTCTGGGCCCTCCTCTCTTCCGGTTTGTGCTGAAAATAGAACGAAAATTCCTTTTTAACGAAAAAAAAAAATGAACTTTTTTTAGATGTTTGA
Organism: Diaphorina citri; assembly: GCF_000475195.1. Classification (NCBI taxonomy): domain Eukaryota; kingdom Metazoa; phylum Arthropoda; class Insecta; order Hemiptera; family Psyllidae; genus Diaphorina; species Diaphorina citri. The sequence goes on from NW_007378643.1 coordinate 71,727, forward strand.
TAGAGGGAACTACAACTGCTAAGGTCTTATCGTTCCGAAATCGAATAGAGAAGGAAGACAGGATAGGGAAAAAAGAACTTTTTTTAGATGTTTGATAGAGGGAACTACAACTGCTAAGGTCTTATCGTTCCGAAATCGAATAGAGAAGGAAGACAGGATAGGAGAAAGCCAGCCGTTTCGAGAACGAACATTATCCCATCAGGATAAAATCCGCCCCGGGCGGGAATAGAACCGGCGACCTAGCGCTTACAAGGCAGATGCACTACCAACTAAGCTAACTAGGCTGGCAGAGCACCTCTTAAGCAAGGTTTTATATACTTATTTGTAAACTTTACCTATGAAATATATAAGACCTTGTTTAGACTTAAAGGGACTACGGCGACCTAGCGCTTACAAGGCAGATGCACTACCAACTAAGCTAACTAGGCTGCCAGAGCACCTCTTAAGCAAGGTTTTATATACTTATTTGTAAACTTTACCTATGAAATATATAAGACCTTGTTTAGACTTAAAGGGACTCTTCAGTCTCATTCTGGCAGGATTAACAAGGTATATTCTAAAAAAAAGGAATGGCCGTATGGCGCTTACCTCGTTTTGTCTCTTGAAATCTTCTATCGCGGCCAGGCTATCGAACGAGAAGAGTTTGAGAAGGTCGTACACTTCAGAGTCCTTGGTTCGAATCAGATACTGGTACAATTCGAACGACGAGCTCAGCTTGGAATCCAGCCAGATGGCGTTGCGAGCAGACTTGCCGAATTTCTCACCACTTTCACTCTCGATGATAGGCGTTGTTAGACCTGAAAGTTTACAAATGGGAGTGTCAATAAACCACGTAATATATTATTTTTGCCACTGAAATTGAGAGTCGTTCGTAAAATTTCAATTATTTTAACGTTATTTTTTACTATGTTGTTGTTTTCAAATATCGGTAATTATTATTATTATTATTTATTTATTATATTCTATTATATTCTAAATTTACCAGGGGATCAGCCGTAGAACTAAAAAAGGACCCGTAAGGGGGGTTCTAAAGCCCCATGGGATTCAAAATTTAATAATGAGAAATCCTGGCCTAGAGCTTGGAGAGTTTGAATGGTAGCGCGCCTTATAAGCGCTAGGTCTTACCTCCATGAACCAATAGAGTCAAATCTTCGGCTAGTTTCTTCTGGGCCCTCCTCTCTTCCGGTTTCTGCTGAAAATAGAACGAAAATTCCTTTTTAACGAAAAAAAAAGAACTTTTTTTAGATGTTTGATAGAGGGAACTACAACTGCTAAGGTCTTATCGTCCCGAAATCGAATAGAGAAGGAAGACAGGATAGGAGAAAGCCAGCCGTTCCGAGAACGAACATTATCACTCGGACAACCGGTCAGAAACGTAAAATCCCTCTCCATAATTAATCAAAAAGGAGAAAAAAATCATCAAATATTCACCCAAGATTTCTGTCCATTTCCCATCCTGAGGGAAAAGGGGGAAACGGATTCAAAGGCAAATTAACCGAGTGAAAGAAGCACTTGTCAAATTGGTCCCTGGATACCTTTCAAATTCTTCAATCAAAGCTCTAAACTAGGCTGGCAACCCCTATCATTGAGAGTACATAAGAGGTATTAGTTCTAAGTTAGGTACATACCTACAAAGTTACCTACCTAGGTACCTACTTACTACCTATGTACCTACCTACCTAAAAACTTTGCAAATTACAAACCAGGTAACTTTTTTTTCTACTTTTCATTCCTTTTCTGCTTTTTTATTATGAAAAAAAATCTCATTTCCATCATTCCAGAAGAAAGTTTACAACTGGAAAATTTTACGCCAAATGAAACTCGTGAAATGAAAACCGCAAACCCTCACACCCTTATGCATTGATTGTCACAAATAGTCTCTCTCTCTCTCTCTCTCTCTCGCTCTCAGGGATAAGGGGAAAAGAGTGGATGGAGGAAAAGAGAATAAAAGAGAGTTATACAAAATACAGAAAGACAAGACACAAGAAAGAGAGAGGGATGAATAGGTAAGATAGAAATAACGAGAGGAAGAGGAGAAAAACAGAGACAGGAAGACAGGTTCAGAGGGGGGGCGAGGGGGGGGGGGAAGGTCTAAAAATAAGGGACAAAGGGGGGTAAAAAAAAGGGAAAATAAAGTCACCCAGAATGGGAGAGGGAGAAAGGGAAAAAGATGGGGAGAGAAAGAAGAGCATTAGACAAATGGAAGCAAAAAAAGGTTCTTTTTGCTCGTTCGTTGTGTATTTTTCTCTTCTTTTGAGAAAAAGCAAGAGCATCTTTTATGCTCCATTTTGTAAAACAACTGGGAAACTAAATAAAGTACCTATCCCTATAAATATATCTATAATATAACTAGATCTAAATAGCTTATAGCGATTCCAATCCAAGATGGCGCGGTAACTGCATAAGTAATGGACGTAATACTGGAAACAAAACGTTGCCTGATTGGCTAAAAGTCACGTGTGACATAAATTTGACCTTAAACATGACTAGATGACCAATGAAATGGAGGTTCAACTCAATGAGAGCCGCCGGTTAATTTATTTAGCCTAGTCAGCTCGGAGGGCGGAGGGTGATGCGTCTGCCTTGTAAGCGGTACGTCGCGTTGCGGGTTTGATGCCCGCCCGATCCGGAATTTATCTTGAACGGATAAGGTTCGTTCTCGGAACGGCTGGCTTTTTCCTATGCTCTTCACTCTCGGGACGGTAAGACCTAAGACCTAAGGAGTTCCAGTTTACTCTATCAAACCTTGTAAAAGAAAGATTCTTTGATTTCTCTGGGAATGTTCTTAATATTAGTAAAAAGAAAAAGCAAAGCTAAGGGGTAGATTACACTCTCCATTTGTACCTAATTTTAAAACGGAATCATAATAGCTGTTTTCTTTTGTTGAACAAACCGTAAATATGCAAGTCGTTTTAAATAAACAATTAAAATTATAGTAATTGCTTAATTAGAATTAGTACTCAGATATGATTATAGCAGAATTTTCTCTTAGTTACTAGTTCATTTTCATGATAATTGCCAAATGACTGAAACGAGCCAATATTGCACTTGGTTTTCATTGAATTGGTTAATTGGTTAACCATTGTTAATTGGTTAACTTAACCATTCATTGGGTGATTAATCTGATTATTATTGGCTAATTAGGTAGAGCTCAATTGACACGATTAGTCGGTGCAGTGTGGTGGAAATAGAGAGAAAATCGCTTTTAAATAGAAAGTTTTTACTAATAATTTATTTTCGTAAGGAAAACCGATATTTGCATTGAACTACCCTGTATATTTGAAAGAAATAACAATGAATTATTGTTATTGAATGCAAATTCTTTTCCTTCTTCTCCCCCCATTTGAAAGGTTTTCTAGCAAAATGGAAACGTCATGTGTCAATGCTGATGGCAATGTCACCAAGATAACACCTGATCAAGATCTTGTGGATTAATTGGTTAACTTAACCATTCATTGGGTGATTATTATTGGCTAATTAGAGCTCAATTGACACGATTAGTCGGTGCAGTGTGGTGGAAATAGAGAGAAAATCGCTTTTAAATAGAAAGTTTTTACTAATAATTTAAAAAAATAGAGTTTTCCAGTTTCCACTGAAAAGGTTCTTGGTTCCTATGTTTGTTCAGTCTAAAAGTGTGTCCAAACATGGTCGAGCCAGCCTAGTTAGCTTAGTTGGTAGTACGTCTGCCTTGTAAGCGCTAGGCCGTGGGTTCGATTCCCGCCCGGGGTGGATTTTATGCTGCTGGGATAATGTTCGTTCTCGGAACGGCTGGCTTTCTCCTAATATCCTGTCTTCCTTCTCTCTTTGATTTCGGGACGATAAGACCATAGCAGTTGCAGTTCCTTCTGTCAAACCTCTTAAGAAAAAAAAAAACATAGTCTACCTCGGCGATCGACGGATGCTCCAAATTTACGGAGTCTGGCCTACATTTAAAGAGAAAAATGAAGCTCCAAGGGGGGGGGACCAGGTTTGGATAAGTTCTTATGACAATTGCTTCTTGTTCCTTTCGGGCTTTAAGCTTCAAGTATGTGGATGATCTTCTCCAGTTTTTTAAGCATTTTTGATTTCCATTATGGTGCTCCATACACCTCTACCTCCACTCACCTCCATCTCCAGTGACCTCCATCTCAATTCACCTCCACCTCCACAAACGTTGACCAATATGAAATTAACATGAGAAAATGACATTGTTGTAATACTCCCACAAGTTCCAGGAATCCAGAATCGAGTAGGTAATAACTTACTATGCTCTCAGCCTCTCACCCTCCTGTATCCTTCTTTATCCAACCCTGTATTTTATATTTATTTATGTATTTATTTATTTATTTACTAAACTCAAATATGATGACGTCATAGTGTGTCCTAGAAAATCTCATGATATTAATCTCCAAGTCTCCATATTGCATACAGGGTGTTTAAATATGGCCGCCATGCTTGAAGATCAACAGAACTTTTCTTCGTCCAAACTTTCTTTTTTTTTCCAAATTTTTCTTCGTTGGCAAATGGTAATATGAACACACTAATTTTATTGATTAATTTATTTGTAATTTTGTATTAAGTACGTCTCGAGGCCGCTTCATGAAAAAAAAATCTGGTGTGAACATCACACGACTTTCTATTACATTTGCAGAATACGTAGGTATTTGAAAAGAAATAGAAAGTAAAATAAGGTAATAGAAAGTAAAAATGTAATAAAAGGGAAATTTGTTGACACAGGGGAGTATCGAACCCGCAACTTCTCAACTGTAAGTCATAGAGTATTAAAGAAAAGCTAGGATAAAAGACAGTGGGAACAAAAGATCGTCCTTTCCAAACCATCCGGTTGAGTGGAAGAGCTTGGAAAGAAAAGCCGGACTGTTTTCTTGAACGAAGAAAATAAAAAAAAATAAATAAACAGATTTGAAAAAGAAAAAAAAAAATGGATTTGATAGATTGAACTGAAACAGATAAGGTCTTATCGTCCCGAAAGCGAAGAGAGAAGGAAGACAGGACAGAAGAAAGCCAGCCGTTCCGAGAACGGACCTTACCCATTCAGGATAATCGAACTGGGGACCTAGAGTTAACTTTTCTCGTTCAGTTACCTAAAGCCTATCTCGAGAAATCAGTAATTAGCCGTTCCAAGAACGAACCCTGTCTACCCTCGCCCTAGCGCTTACAAGGCAGACGCGGCAAATACTATTTTGCCATATTTTCCGAAAATAAGTGCTTTTTTTTAGTGCCATACCTATTTTGGAAAAATAGGGTAAGTGTACCATTTATTTGCCCACCTAAAAAACGTACCATTTATTGGCCCACCTGTACCATACGCCACATAAGTCTGAACTGGACGAACTTTTTCAAGATCCAATTTCATCAAAAGAAAGGGCTAAAAACTGCTAGCGAACCAGTGCTATTCAAAAATTGTAGTCATAAAAACAAAAATTAGAAAAATAAATGTTGGCAGGTGGGCCATAAATGGTACGTTTTTTAGGTGGGCGAATAAATGGTACACTTACCCTAAATGTCAGCCATATTCTGCCGATCTTGAGAAGGCCATAGTGGGAATTCAGGTTTATACCTTGTCAAAACTCCCTCCTACCCCACAAAACGGAGGAACCACCAAACTTGATGTTTGTACTCTGCAAGGAAAACAAGAAACCCCCCTAACTTTTTACATAAGAAATGACCATTTATTTATAATTTTTACCCATTTGCAACTGCTCCATTGTAGGTAGTCTAATACTCTGTATGAAGAATAAGAAGAAGACGACGAAAAAGAAAAACAACAACCACAAGAAGAAGAATAGGTAGCACGACGCGCGACGAAATTCTCATCTCATGACTCTCAATTTCACAACTGTATTTCTGACATCTCCACTAATTTCCGTCTACTTTGCATATTGCATAATCTAGTAAATAAACGGCGTTCATACAAATTACAACACTTATTCAATGTACCTACTGTTAGTTGCAGGGCGGTTGTAAGGGTCAACACAGACAAGTTCAATTCATTACTTTAACTTTAAACTTGGATCTTACTTTGTTCAGTCAAATAAGCAGGTCATTGACATTAGACTAGTCTCTCTCTCTCTCTCCCTCTCCCTCTCTCTCTCTCTCTCTCTCTCTCTCTCTCTCTCTCTCTCTCTCTCTCTCTCTTAACCAGTTAGATGGTTTATCTACTTTTACATTATTTACATAATGTCATTCAGTAAATGATGATAATAATAATAATAAATAGATACGTAGGTAGTAATAATAATAACAATAATAAATATCAGTAATAATAACTCCTCGTGGGTTAATTTCCATTATCCCCCTTCTCCTTTGAATATATTCTCTGCTCCTCCTCCTCCACTCTTCTCTCTCTCTCTCTCTTTCTCTCTCTCTCTCATCCCACTCTAAATAAGCGTAGAGCAGAAAAAAAAATCCATTTGTTTATTTTAAAAAGTTCGAAAAAAATTAAAGAGAGGAAATGTTTTTCATTAATTAAATTAAACAATAATAATCAGAGCCGAAAAAACTTCGACCCCGCCGGGAATCGAACCTGGAACCTCCAGCGTGCAAGTGTAATACCCACTGGATCATGGAGGTTCTGCCTGACATTAGAGTTTACGTGGCTATAGGTATACCTGCAAAATGGAAAGAACCAATACTTTTTCTGGGTATTCCTGGAATCCTGGAAACTGAAAACCTAATACAGTAGAACCTCGATTTTCTTCAACTAATTGGAACCGGGAGTAGTTGGAATGATCGAGGTTGAAATGAGATAGGATATCCTTTGAAAGATAGAAAAAAACAATGGATTTTGGAGTTGAAATAATGGAAGTTGAAATAATCGAGGTTCTACTGTACATAGGTAGTGTTCTCTCGAGTTATTTTTATACTGGATACAAACAAGACGGATCGTCCGATATTGTTTTCGATATTGTTTTCGTATTATTGTTTTCGATATTGTTTTCGAAGAAAACAGCTCATCTCAGAACAAACAGAAGGTTTTCCGCTCTCGAAAACTAAAAGGAAAAGAGAGAAATAGAACAGAACCAAATTCAGGTCAAGGGGATAGAATCTCTTGGAGCTAGGAAATTCTTATAATAGCCACACTTTGTGACGAATGCTCCAGGTCACGAGGATAAACAACATATGACTGGTGAGTATCTGGATGGGTGACCATCTGGGGACATCTCGTCTAGCCTTTTCCGGGTGCACTCAGTCTCGTAAGGACAACCATTTTTTTTACTTTTTACTACCAACATTTTGAGAAAGTGGGCATTGCAATCGAATCGACAATAGGTAGTTCCTAGGTATCTTAGGTAGTTAAAAAAAAGCATGCAAGTCGCGCTATGTCAAACTTGGCTGTTACGCCTTTCTCTCTCTCTCTCTCTTCCTTCTTCTTCTACTTCTTCTTGTACCGTTTTACCGTGACAGAGTATTCTCCTGGAGTTCTTCCACCTCTCTCTTCCTACTCCCCCTCCTTCGCCCCCTCCTACGTCTTGTCTCCTCCCCATCTCATTATTTCTACGTCTAACACACCTGGTATAATTCTCCATGTCGGATAATCCATTCAATACTCTGACATCAATTCCTTGAGGCTGCCGGTGTGGGCGATATCGACAGGGTGGTTCAGAAATCGTCTAACACACCTGGTATAGTTCTCCATGTCGGATAATCCATTCAATACTCTGACATCAATTCCTTGAGGCTGCCGGTGTGGGCGATATCGACAGGGTGGTTCAGAAATGAGTCCCCGAGGAAGGGTAGCGTAAAACGTAAAATCGGACGTGAGTTCGCGGCCACAACAGCGATCATGGATCCTCGCCGAGAACATCAACCATCGCAGAAAATACTCAGCCCGATTTCTTGACTTTCTTGAGTGAAAATCCCTTAATAATAGGTATGTTACCTATCACCTATCGTACCTATGTTCTATGTACATATCGTACCTATGTGATTTCGCGATTATGTTCGCGGATTTGGCGATTATGTTCGCGGATTTCGCGATTATGTTCGCGGAAATTTCTTGACTTTCTTGAGTGAAAATCCCTTAAATGTAGGCTTGCCAAACGTCTCGAATTGGCCGGGACAGTCCCGAATTTCAAGGGGTGTCCCGGCGTCCCGTTCAGTTTTTCATTTTGGGGCGTTTTGTCCCGAATTTCCGTTTTTGTCCCAGAAAAAATCCACTCACCTCTACTCACCTCCACCTCCATACACCTCCGCCTCCACTCACCTCTACTCACCTCCACCTCCATACACCTCCGCCTCCACTCACCTCTACTCACCTCCACCTCCATACACCTCCGCCTCCACTCACCTCTACTCACCTCCACCTCCATACACCTCCGCCTCCACTCACCTCTACTCACCTCCACCTCCATACACCTCCGCCTCCACTCACCTCTACTCACCTCCACCTCCATACACCTCCGCCTCCACTCACCTCTACTCACCTCCACCTCCATACACCTCCGCCTCCACTCACCTCTACTCACCTCCACCTCCATACACCTCCGCCTCCACTCACCTCTACTCACCTCCACCTCCATACACCTCCGCCTCCACTCACCTCTACTCACCTCCACCTCCATACACCTCCGCCTCCACTCACCTCTACTCACCTCCACCTCCATACACCTCCGCCTCCACTCACCTCTACTCACCTCCACCTCCATACACCTCCGCCTCCACTCACCTCTACTCACCTCCACCTCCATACACCTCCGCCTCCACTCACCTCTACTCACCTCCACCTCCATACACCTCCGCCTCCACTCACCTCTACTCACCTCCACCTCCATACACCTCCGCCTCCACTCACCTCTACTCACCTCCACCTCCATACACCTCCGCCTCCACTCACCTCTACTCACCTCCACCTCCATACACCTCCGCCTCCACTCACCTCTACTCACCTCCACCTCCATACACCTCCGCCTCCACTCACCTCTACTCACCTCCACCTCCATACACCTCCGCCTCCACTCACCTCTACTCACCTCCACCTCCATACACCTCCGCCTCCACTCACCTCTACTCACCTCCACCTCCATACACCTCCGCCTCCACTCACCTCTACTCACCTCCACCTCCATACACCTCCGCCTCCACTCACCTCTACTCACCTCCACCTCCATACACCTCCGCCTCCACTCACCTCTACTCACCTCCACCTCCATACACCTCCGCCTCCACTCACCTCTACTCACCTCCACCTCCATACACCTCCGCCTCCACTCACCTCTACTCACCTCCACCTCCATACACCTCCGCCTCCACTCACCTCTACTCACCTCCACCTCCATACACCTCCGCCTCCACTCACCTCTACTCACCTCCACCTCCATACACCTCCGCCTCCACTCACCTCTACTCACCTCCACCTCCATACACCTCCGCCTCCACTCACCTCTACTCACCTCCACCTCCATACACCTCCGCCTCCACTCACCTCTACTCACCTCCACCTCCATACACCTCCGCCTCCACTCACCTCTACTCACCTCCACCTCCATACACCTCCGCCTCCACTCACCTCTACTCACCTCCACCTCCATACACCTCCGCCTCCACTCACCTCTACTCACCTCCACCTCCATACACCTCCGCCTCCACTCACCTCTACTCACCTCCACCTCCATACACCTCCGCCTCCACTCACCTCTACTCACCTCCACCTCCATACACCTCCGCCTCCACTCACCTCTACTCACCTCCACCTCCATACACCTCCGCCTCCACTCACCTCTACTCACCTCCACCTCCATACACCTCCGCCTCCACTCACCTCTACTCACCTCCACCTCCATACACCTCCGCCTCCACTCACCTCTACTCACCTCCACCTCCATACACCTCCGCCTCCACTCACCTCTACTCACCTCCACCTCCATACACCTCCGCCTCCACTCACCTCTACTCACCTCCACCTCCATACACCTCCGCCTCCACTCACCTCTACTCACCTCCACCTCCATACACCTCCGCCTCCACTCACCTCTACTCACCTCCACCTCCATACACCTCCGCCTCCACTCACCTCTACTCACCTCCACCTCCATACACCTCCGCCTCCACTCACCTCTACTCACCTCCACCTCCATACACCTCCGCCTCCACTCACCTCTACTCACCTCCACCTCCATACACCTCCGCCTCCACTCACCTCTACTCACCTCCACCTCCACACACCTCCACCTCCACTCACCTCCACCTCCATACACCTCCGCCTCCTCTCACCTCCACCTTCATACACCTCTACCTCCACTCACCTCCATCTCCAGTGACCTCCACCTCCATTCACCTCTACCTCCATACACTCCACCTTAATTCACCTCCACCTCCATTCAACACCACCTCCCCCCAACTCCACCTCCATTCACCTCTACCTCCACTCACCTCCATCTCCTAGTTGACGCTAAACCGGTCTTAAATGATCGACTGAAGTGTTATCTAAAACTTTCTCGCTTTGAGTTCATAGGTCGTCGCGACTCACCTCCATCTCCAGTGACCTCCACCTCCATACACTCCACCTAAATTCACCTCCACCTCCACTCACCTCCACCTCCACAAACGTTGACCAATATTAAATTAACATGAGAAAATGACATTGTTGTAATACTCCCACAAGTTCCAGGAATCCAGAATCGAGTAGGTAATAACTTACTATGCTCTCAGCCTCTCACCCTCCTGTATCCTTCTTTATCCAACCCTGTATTCTATATTTATTTATGTATTTATTTATTTACTGAACTCAAATATGATGACGTCATAGTGTGTCCTAGAAAATCTCATGATATTAATCTCCAATTCTACATATTGCATACAGGGTGTTTAAATATGGCCGCCATGCTTGAAGATCAACAGAACTTTTCTTCGTCCAAACTTTCTTCTTTTTTTTTCGAATTTTTCTTCGTTGGCAAATGGTAATATGAACACTCTAATTTTATTGATTAATTTATTTGTAATTTTGTATAAGTACGTCTCGAGGCCGCTTCATGAAAAAAAAAATGAAAAATCGTGACGAAGAAAAATTCGTTCCGTGGATTGTAGATTGTAGAAGAAGAAGAAAATACCTAGGGAATGTAGGGCAATTATTATATTGTTTGGTACTCAATATTGTTTTTTTTTTCACCCTGTAGCTAAGGTATGTTGTATTTTGACTTTGAATGAAAAGGTATGTAAATGCGTACCGCTACTATGTAAAGATATATGCAGGTACCTACTTACTTTATTTTGCCTTTCTCAAAAGTAATGAATTTTGGATGTCGCTCCTTCTTCTTTTTCTCCTCCTTTTCTTCTTCTTCTATTACTTCTTCTCCTCCTTCTTCCTATTTATCTTGTTAATCACCTTTCCTCCTTCTCCTTATTTTTTTTCCTCCTCCTTCCTCTTTTTCTTCCTCGTCTTCTTCTTCTTGTTTCTCATCCTATTTCTTCCTCTCCCTTCATTTTTACTTTCCTTATCCTATAGGAAGGAAAGTAATGTAATCGGGTCAAATTTTCGATGGTCAGATTTTAGTGCCAAAACACGTTTTGAGGTCCCTAGAGCCTAAATCCAAAGTTTCAGCCATTGGTCCGTGTGTGTGTCTCTGTGTCTGTCTGTCTGTAAACAAAATATCTCAAGAACGGTAAGAGCTAGAGACTTGAAATTTGATATGTAGATGTCAAATGTGACAAGGATGCGACACGAAACTTTTGGTTAAGACCGGCGCAACGCTTGGCGGCATTTTAGCGCTTTTTGGCGTTTTTCGGTGTAATTTAACAATATCTTGGGAACGGTATAAGCTAAAGTTCATAAATGTGACAAGGATGCAACACAAAACGTTTGCTTGAGATGGTTGCTGCGCTTGGCGGTATTTTGACCGCTTTTGGACAGATTTCGACCGTTTTTTGGCGGTTTTCAGCTATACTGACTAAACGGTTAGAGATATTGTAAAAGTTACTATAGAACATAAAAATAAGCATCATTCAATAGGATAAGGAAAGTCGTGTGATGTTCACAACAGATTTTCTAAGTGTGTATTTATATTTACACATCATTGGTAGGTACAGATCTACTTATTACCTAGCTATTTGCGAGCTTTTAGAGGTGATGGTGTTGTTAGTCTATTATTTTTGTTATGTCATGGTAGTAGATATCAACATAAATATATGTACTATACGGTACTTATTATTAACATGAAAATAAAAGGAAAACATTGCGAAGTTAAAATTGAGAGAAGGTTGAAGGAATTGAGATCCAGCATTTTCGGCAGATACGAAAGCGGACCTTTTTCTAAACGAGGTCTGCAGTTCACCGAACTACTCGTAGGTACCTTCAACATTCCTTCATTCTACCCCCTATTATGAGGTTCATAAGATGTAAGCACACAGTCATTGCCATAAGGTCCCGCTTTTTTACGACAGTCTTTTTATTTTTATGGATTACAGACTATGTCATAAGATACGTCATAAGATGTTGCTGTATGACCTTCGGATTTGAAAGTTTTACTGCTTCGCTTATCAGTGCCGTATGGTGACATTTTCAAAAGGGGAAGCTATAAACCTATTCCTAGAGACCTAGACAGTAGACAGTGCAGTGGTTGTTGTTATGAACAGGGCTAGGCTATGAAAGGTGAGAAAAAAAATCCATTATTGATTTTTTAAATCGTTTTTTTCTTCTATTTACATAGCCTAATCCTAGTCTAGGCCTGTTTATAGCCGCCAACCGCCAACCAGTACCTATACCGATCTGCTGGTGTTCGTGGAACCGACCTTGAATAATCAGTTGCTATTTTCGGTAAGTAAGTGGTAAGTTAGGGGAATAGGGGAGATAAAACCCCGTAAAAAGGGGAAGGGGGAGCGCTGTTTCCCCTAGATTCCCTAAAGAGCACGCCATCGCCACTGTTGTTAATAAAATATTGTCTGCAATGCTGTAAAACCACGTTCGGAATCCTAAGATTGCCCCAAATACAGACCCTTGGCAACAGTGGATAGTATGTACCTATAAGTTAGAAAACGTTGTGGATAGAAAACTCGCCTTAGACTCGGTTTTTTTTTCCGGTAAGGCGCTTTAACTATAGCTACGGTTGGTAGTATGTCGTTCGCGCCGACTCCCCAGATGGATCAAATCATATTGTACAGCTTAAATGTAAATGCGTACCGCTACTATGTAAAGGTATATGCAGGTACCTACTTACTTTATTTTGCCATTCTCAAAAGTAATGAACTTTGGATGTTGCTCCTTCTTCTTTTTCTCCTTTTCTTCTTCTTCTATTACTTCTTCTCCTCTTTCTTCCTATTTATCTTGTTAATCACCTTTCCTCCTTCTCCTTATTTTTTTTTCTTTCTCCTTCTTTTTCTCCTCCTCCTCCTTCGTCTTTTTCTTCTTCCTCGTCTTCTTCTTCTTGTTTCTCATCCTATTTCTTCCTCTCCCTTCATTTTTGGTCATAATTTACATTTTTTATTTACTTTCTTTTTTCTACCTCAGTACATAATGTTCGACACATAAAGGGAGCTTGCTCATCAGATTCAGGGCCCCATGGGGCCTTCAGGGGGCCCCCTTACGGCCCTTTTTGTAAACGAGGTCTGCAGTTCACCGAACTACTCGTAGGTACCTTCAACAATCCTTCATTCTACCCCCTATTATGAGGTTCATAAGATGTAAGCACACAGTCATTGCCATAAGGTCCCGCTTTTTTACGACAGTCTTTTTATTTTTATGGATTAGAGACTATGTCATAAGATACGTCATAAGATGTTGCTGTATGACCTTCGGATTTGAAAGTTTTACGGCTTCGCTTATCAGTGCCGTATGGTGGCATTTACAGAAGGGGAAGCTAATATAAATCCATTCCTACCATCAGTAGACAGTGCAGTGGTTGTGGTTATGAACAGGGCTAAGCTATAGCCATTTTCTCTTTTCATAGAGAAAAAAAAAATCAATTACCTGCCTGTCAATTTTTGTAAATTGTTTTTTTCTTCTTCTTCTTCTTCTTCTTCTTCTTCTTCTTCTTCTTCTTCTTCTTCTTTCTATTTGTATGGCCTAGCCGAGCCTAGCCTTGTTTTTGTTTATAACCACCAACCAGTATACCGATCTGCTGTTGTTCTTTGAACCCAGCTTGAATAATGAGTTACTAGGTATATTTTCGGTAATTGGTAAGTAGGGGAAGGAAAGGAAGAAAGTGTTGAGGGGAAGGAGAAGCGGTGTTTTCCCTAAATTCCCTGAAGACTACGCCACTGGTGTTAATAAAATATTGTCTGTAATGCTGTAAAACCTCACTCGGAGCCCTAAGATTGCCCCAAATACAGATCCTTGGCAACAGTGGATAGTACCTATACGACAGAGAACTAGCCTTGCAGCCGTTAGATCTGGGTTTGTTATTCCCGTGGTCCATTATAAAGAAGAAAAAAAATCTTTCATAAACATTAAATATTATGGTGAAGTGTAAAATTGATTCCAGGAATTCAGCTAGATGAGTACGAAATCGATGGAAATCTGTGTGTTTTTTTTTATTATTATTTTTTTTATATATATATATGATGGTATGTTCGCGGATTTGGTGATTTTGTTCGCGGATTTCGCGATTATGTTCGCGGCTTTCGCGATTATGTTCGCGGATTTGGCGATTATGTTCGCGGATTTCG
>NW_007378643.1:86460-86538 GCF_000475195.1 Diaphorina citri
GGTCGCGGATTTGGCGATTTTGTTCGCGGATTTTGCGATTATGTTCGCGGATTTGGCAATTATGTTCGCGGATTCGCG
>NW_007378643.1:86548-90509 GCF_000475195.1 Diaphorina citri
ATTTGGCGATTTTGTTCGCGGATTTTGCGATTATGTTCGCGGATTTGGCAATTATGTTCGCGGATTCGCGTCCCGAATAAGTTTTGGATATTTGGCAAGCCTACCTCTATCCAAACCTCTTTAAAAAAGTCGAAATAACTGCAACCCCTGCGGGAGTCAAAGTATTGGAAAAATCAAAACGAAACGTGTTTTAGTTTCTGCATATGACACAAATCACACCAAGTTATCGAACAGTGTTGCCAGACGTAGGACATATAGGGAATTTTAAATTTTTCATCTGACAACACTCTTTTCGTAAGGAAAACCGATATTTGCATTGAACTACCCCGTATATTTGAAAGAAATGACAATGAATTATTGTTATTGAATGCAAATTCTTTTCCTTCTTCTCCCCCCGTTTGAAAGGTTTTCTAGCAAAATGGAAACGTCATGTGTCAATGCTGATGGCAATGTCACCAAGATAACACCTGATCAAGATCTTGTGGGGTCAATTTAAATACCTATATGTTTTTCTTTATATGGAGATATTCATATGAAATAATATGTATTCTGTCAACACTAGTAAAGTTATTTATATGAAAAGATATGGATTTATGAATATTTATATCTACTGTGAGTTTATAACGCCTGCTATTATTCACAGTTTACAGGTTTACAGTTTATTTACAATAACGCCTACTATTGTTTACAGTTTACAATTTATTTACAATTACATTTCCAATCCTAATGGAGACAAAGATGGTTCAGATTTATCACGGGAGAGTGAATTTATTACAGGAAATAAACACAGACAGGTGGATAGCTCTCTCTCCCTCCCTCTCTCTCCCCACCTCCCTCTCTCTCTCCCTCCAGTACTGACCTGATCAAGATCTTGTGGTTAAAATTGTGACAGCCACGAACTAGGAAGCTATTAGGATGAAACTTTTCTTAAACGAAGTGGGAGTTTTTGAGTTTTTAAGCTTTTAAGTTGACGATTTTTTTTCTGAAGTTTTGTCTCTGTTTTTTTCTTTTTTGTTTGACCCGAGTACAGGGGAGCCCTTGACAAAACTGATGTTAGTATAATGGCACAACTTGTTCTAAGCTGACAATCTGACGGTCTAAAACAGGTGTGCTAAGTTCTCATCGTCCCGAAATCGAAGACAGAAGGAAGACAGGATAGGAGAAGGCCAGCTTTTCCGAGAACGAACCCTATCCATCAGGATTCAGGATAATATCCGCCCCAAGATCTGCAGATTGCAGGGTAAATACGACATACATCTGTACCATCATACCAACAAGGTAAAACAAGGTCAGCAAATTCTTCTTTATACCTATACCTACTGTAGGTTTACAACGCCTGCTATTATTCACAGTTTACAGGTTTACAGTTTATTTACAATAACGCCTACAATTGTTTACAGTTTACAATTTATTTACAATTACATTTCCAATCCTAATGGACATAAAGAGGGTTCAGATTTATCACGGGAGAGTGAATTTATTACAGGATATAAACACCGACAGGTGGATAGCTCCCTCCCCCCTCCCTCTCTCTCTCCCTCCCTCTCTCCCTCTCTCTCTCTCTATGATGACAAGTTGACAGCATTTCGAGGACAAAGCGAGAGAGGGGGGAGAGAGAACGACTCTCTCTCTCTTCTCCTCCTCCTCTGCTTCTTATTTTGCTCCTCCTCCTTTTCCTTCTCATAATTTCCTATTATTCATCGTCTTCCTCTGTATTTTCTTTCTCATTTTCCTCTGGCAACCCCTTTATCTTTTCCTCCTCCTCTCCCTCTTCCTATTTCTCCTCCTTTATCTCCATCTTCCCCTCCTCTATCTCCTCCACCTTTCTTACAAGTTTTCTCTTAATCAAGATTTCCAGTGAAGAGAGAGAAAGAAGGAAGTGAGAGTAAGAGAGAGTATGAGTCTGTGAGAGACAAGGAGAAAAAAGAAGAAAGAGTGCGAGAAAGATGGAACAAGGGAAACAGAAATAGAGTGAGAGAGAAAGAGGAAGGCAAGGGGAATGAGAGAGAAAGAGAGAGAAGAGAGAGAGAGAAAGAAAGAAAGACGGAGAATGAAAGAAAAGAGAGAGAGAGAGAGAGAGTGTTTTCACTCAAAACAAAACAAAGGGAAGAAAAAGACGGCAACTTTCTTTCTTTTGTTTTTCTTTCTCTTTTAAGAATAAAAAGAGTGAGAAGAAAAGAGAAAATACGTCCTTTCCCTCTCCCTCTCTTTTTATCTTTATCTTTCTCTCCTGTGAAAGAGACAGAAAAAGAGGAGAAGTGAAAGAAAGTGAGTGAGAGAGAGAGAGAGATTGTGAGGAGGAGGAAAGACGAGAAGGAAGGAATAAAGAAAAGAAAAGCTATAGAAAGAAAGATACTTGGAGAGAAAGAGAGAGAGAGAAATAGACTTAGAGAGTGAGAAAAATATGTAGATGTAGGAATAATTATGAGGAGAGAGAGAGAGATAAAGAAAGATAGAAGGAAGAGAGAGAAAGAGAGAAATGTCCAGTAGCCCCAAACTTTGCCATTACATCTTATAGAACGACTCTTCATCTTTGCTTTCTATTGTTTCTCTCTTTCCTTTTTCTTCTCCTTCTTCTTCTCCTTCTTCTTATCCTCCTCCTCCTCTCTTTCTTACTTATTCTTTCTTTATTTTTAATTTCCAACTCCTAACAGAGAGATCTGGGGACTTCACGGTAGGGATTTATCTACAAATATTCTACTCCGTTCTATTTCATTTTCATTCTATTTTGCTCCATTCTATTCTATTCTACTACGGACGAACCCAGTCGACATTATTAAAGAACAAGCTGGGTCCGTCCCTCCGGGAATTTTTTTAGCCCGTAGTTTATTCGATCGTGATTAGAGAAAATCAGTACCTATGTACCTACCCCTTTGCCCGATACATAGAACGGTAGCTGTCTAATTTACCCTCGCTTACCCTACTTTAACTAACTTGACAGTCTAACGGCCTGGGTCCACAGTTTCATGTAACCTTATACTTTTAAACAGTACAGACCTACAAAACATTATTTTTTTCTTTGGACATTCCCAGGTTAGCCAATCTCGAACTAAATTTTGTGGATTAAATTTATCACAAAGTAATTTTTGACTCCAATAGATCAGTTGCGCTTACTTGGGTGATGTTTCAAAGTCATAGAGCAGGAAAAATGAGGACCAACGGAATTTTTCTTTTTCTTCTACGACTTCTAGATCCCGAGATAAATCGATTTAAAAAATACCGGTAAATCGTGAACTTTGACGTCACGGCATACGCTCCCGTACACGATGACGTCACATGAAATGTCCCGAGCAAAGCTCCCTCGCAGACAACACATTAATGTGTTTGTGCGCATACGTTTCTGCGCATTTCTTTCTGCTCCTAAGCTCTGGCAACACCTTTATCTTTTCCTCCTCCTCTCCCTCTTCCTATTTCTTCTCCTTCATCTCCATCTTCCCCTCCTCTATCTCCTTCTCCTTTCTTACAAGTTTTCTCTTAATCAAGATTTCCAGTGAAGAGAGAGAATAAGGAAGTGAGAGTAAGAGAGAGTATGAGTCTGTGAGAGACAAGGAGAAAAAAGAAGAACAAAGGGAGCGAGAAAGATGGAACAAGGGAAACAGAAATAGAGTGAGAGAGGAAGAGGAAGGCAAGGGGAATGAGAGAGAAAGAGAGAGAGAAAGAAAGACGGAGAATGAAAGAAAAGAGAGAGAGAGTGTTTTCACTCAAAACAAAACAAAGGGAAGAAAAAGACGGCAACTTTCTTTCTTTTGTTTTTCTTTCTCTTTTAAGAATAAAAAGAGTGAGAAGAAAAGAGAAAATACGTCCTTTCCCTCTCCCTCTCTTTTTATCTTTATCTTTCTCTCCTGTGAAAGAGACAGAAAAAGAGGAGAAGTGAAAGAAAGTGAGTGAGAGAGAGAGAGAGATTGTGAGGAGGAGGAAAGACGAAAAGGAAGGAATAAAGAAAAGAAAAGCTATAGAAAGA
>NW_007378643.1:90810-93254 GCF_000475195.1 Diaphorina citri
CCCCCCCCACCCCCACCCCCCCCCCCCTCCACTCCCCTTCCCCTCCAGTCACCTCCACCTCCACTCACCCCCACCTCCACTCGCCTCCACCTCCACTCACCTCCACCTCCATACACCTCCGCCTCCACTCACCTTCACCTCCATTCACCTCCGCCTCCACTCACCTCGCCCTCCATACACCTCTACCTCCACTCACCTCCATCTCCAGTGACCTCCACCTCCAGTGACCTCCACCTCCATTCACCTCCACCTCCATACACTCCACCTTAATTCACCTCCACCTCCATTCAACACCACCTCCCCTCAACTCCACCTCCAGTCACCTCTACCTCCACTCACCTCCATCTCCAGTGACCTCCACCTCCAGTGACCTCCACCTCCATTCACCTCCACCTCCATACACTCCACCTTAATTCACCTCCACCTCCATTCAACACCACCTCCCCTCAACTCCACCTCCAGTCACCTCTACCTCCACTCACCTCCATCTCCAGTGACCTCCACCTCCACAAACGTTGACCAATATGAAATTGACATGAGAAAATGAGATTGTTGTAATACTCCCACAAGTTCCAGGAATCCAGAATCGAGTAGGTAATAACTTACTATGCTCTCACCATCCTGTATCCTTCTTTATCCAACCCTGTATTTTATATTTATTTATGTATTTATTTATTTATTTACTAAACTCAAATATTTTGTTATTATTTATTTCCTGTAGGTACCTACCTACTTTACCATGTACCTGTGTACATTTATCATGATCATTACTTAAAAGTACTTATTATTATTTACTGTAAATAAGTACATAGTTCATACTGAAGTACACAGTATTAGCATATTTTGATAACAAAGCTGTATTTATCAGCTGTGATTTATAATGATAAGGGTAAGTATAGAAGCAAATAATGTCCTATCAATTAACCATGGGGGGGGGAAGGTTCCAGCATCCTGAGCTTTAAAACCAATGCAGACGCTACGAGATGTCTTTTAAAGGTCCGTTCCCAATTGTCGTTCGGAAAAAAATCGTGTCGTGCGTAGTGGGAACACTCTCATTTAAATTTTCACTACCTACTTTCTGTGAATCAAGTAGAAATGGTGCTCCTTTTTTGGAAAGTTGCATTAAGACATTAAAGGGTTAAAGAATAAAGACACAGCATAATTAGATATATCAATCGATACAGTGTAAATTCTTCTTGATAATAATTAGGTAGGTATCATTCGTATCATTCTGTTTTTTTGCTTTGCTTTTTACTTTCCTTGTTCTTTTCATACCCTCATTATTTTTAATCGCCTTATTTTGAGTAAAAATGATGATCAAAGAGTTTGATGAACAGTTTGAACACTGTCAATCAATACTACGAATGCTGTTTTCTTTGAAAGCTTTATGTTTCAAATTGCTCGTTTCCCAAAAGTGGTAGAAACAGTACAATTCTAAATTCTAATTTAATGTGTCGAGGGACAGTTCCAAGTTTAGAAATGTGCTAATCAGGCAATGGGATCTCGTAATTCCTGGGATCCGCAGTGGGGGGAAACAAAAAAGACAGTGACCATCAGTGACGGCATTACCAGTGTAAAATGATTTATTGAAATATGGAACAGTGTAAAATGATTATTGAATAGAGATGGCAAAGATCGGTTCACTTTAGGGAATAAGTTCCAACCGTTCAGTTCCGTTCATTGAACTGTTCCCAATATAAGTTCAGTTCAGTCAACCGTTCACTTGATCTAGGCTGATGTAGAATGCATATTTAAAGAGGGGGGGGGGCAGTGAGATCTCCACGAACTTACCGTTCAGAAAGAACAGTTCAGTTCAGGAACGAACTTTTTCAAAGAACAAGTTCCTACATTTCGTTCGTTCTTTTCCCATCTCTATTATTGAAATATGGAAAGTGATTGCAGAGGAGACCATTTTTTGAAATTGGGTCTACAATTATTCACTGAACCACTGATAGTAACAAGGGCCTATTGACGCCCCCTATACAATAGGCCCTGCTCAACTGAAGGGCCCTGTAAGTTGGGACAACAATGACGGTTAAGAGAGAGAGAGAGAGGAGAGAGGGATGACACAAGTCTCTAGTCGAGTGCAATAGAGAATCTAACACAGGGAAGAGAGAGAGAGAGAAATAACGAAACAGAAAAGGACGGAGATTTTGAAAGAGAAGAGAGAGAGAGAGAACCTGACACTGCAACTCTTGTAACTTATGAAAGTACTGCTTGTTACCGTGAGAGAGAGAGAGAGGGCGGGAAAAAGTTGAGAATGGAAAGACCTAAATTTGAAATTCCCCGAAAGCTATTCTTGAGGGAAATTTTCCTTTATATGGGTAAGTATGAAGAAGAAGAAGAAAAAATAGGGTAAGTAATTAAAGAAGTAAAATATGGTGGGTAATTAATTTAATGAAAAAAAAAAAAAATTAATGAAGGACCCTCTTATAAATCCAAAT
>NW_007378643.1:94121-95125 GCF_000475195.1 Diaphorina citri
CGACCGTATTTTTTTATTATTTTTTACAAGTTCGGCCATGCCTTTTCTACAAGTTTGGCCATGCCTCGTGATGAACTAGCGGGATTCCAAAGCGAAGCGACGGAATTCAGCTAGTACTATTAAAAAGAAAGGAGAAGAAGAAGAAGAAGAAGAAGAAAAAGGAAAAAAAAAAACATGGTGAAAGAGAAATCTGAAGTTCTAATTAAATCAAGGAGAGCGAGGTTTAGCGCCCCCAGGATATTTATGTCGTGTTTCGTGAGGTTTGAATAAAGCATGAATAGCTTTAGCGTCTCCCGTTAGCCCTACCGTTCCAACCCACCCTTCTTTACTCCCCTACCCCTACCGATCCAAAACACCCTTCTTTGCCCGATACATAGAAAGGTAGCTGTCTAATTTACCCTCGCCTACCCTACATGAACTAACTTGACAGTCTAACGGCCTGGGTCCACAGTTTCATGTAACCTTATACTTTTAAACAGTACAGACCTACAAAACATTTTTATTTTTGGACATTCCCAGGTCAGCCAATCTCGAACTAAATTTTGTGGATTAAATTTGTCACAAAGTAATTTTTGACTCCAATAGATCAGTTGCGCTTACTTGTGTGATGTTTCAAAGTCATAGAGCAGGAAAAATGAGGACCAACGGAATTTTTCTTTTTCTTCTACATGCACCAGAATATCGAGTTTCTTCTGATCCACAGTGACTGGACTATAAGTCAACTTAATATCCTCAAACCTGAGCGGACCAATCAGACCTTCCGTCCGAGTCATTCCGATCTCATCCGAAAAATCACCCAAGGTTGCCTGTGGAAATATGTTGCTATGGTTACAGAAACATTTATGAATAATAGATCAGTTGCGCTTAGTTGGGTGATGTTTCAAAGTCATAAAGCGGGAAAAATGAGGACCAACGGAATTTTTCCATTTCTTCTACGACTTCTAGATACCGAGATAAATCGATTTAAAAAATACCGGTAAATCGTGAAGTTTGACGTCACGGCA
>NW_007378644.1:0-496 GCF_000475195.1 Diaphorina citri
TAAAGGAAAAAGAGATGGAGGGGAGAAGGATTAAGAGAGGGAGCAAAAGAGAAGGAAGAGCGAGAGAGAGAGAGAGAGAGCGTCATGTTAAGCGGAATTCCCAGCCTCTTTGTTTTAAACTTTTTTCGCCGGAAAAATTACATGATTTATGAAAATTTTCACTCCTTTTCTTTTTTATCTCTCTCTCTCCCTCCCTCCCTCTCTCTCTCTCTCTCTCTCTCCCTCACCCCCTCTCTTTCCCTCGCCCCTCTCTCTCCCTCGCTCTTACTACTTTGACATTATTGTTTCAACGAGAGTTTTGCGCCTATCAAAAAAGAAAGCTTGAAAAAAGTTGAAACTTACGCCAAGCCGGTGTTTTTAATTTTCCTTAATTTTTCATCAAAACCAAGGAAAAAAGAAAGTTTAGACAAAGTTCAGGAAGTGTTTCATATCTAAACATGTTAGTTGGTTCTGTTTTTTTTTTTTTTTTTTTTTTTTTGTTTTAACCAGGGGGCAC